>NC_059345.1:56113047-56365547 GCF_019703515.2 Myxocyprinus asiaticus
CTTCACTGGCCATATGCCTGCACCTCTGTCTTAGGATGGACTTCACTGAAAATGCACTGCCACTAGCTTCCAGCTAGACTGTGATGCACACTTCACTGATCTCTGCCAGCATCATCTTGGTCTTAGAATGGACTACACAGCAAATTAGCTGCTATCAACTGCACTTGAACAACTGCAAAAAAAATAAAAAATAAAATGGAATACATAGACAATAAACTACTGCCAACTAAAGCCTTTATTAACCAAAAAACAAAAGACACTTTGCACACTTCTGCAGTAAATTCGGGATGGACTTCAAAGACCTTAATAATTAATCTTACAGTTCAATAATTAATCTTACAGTTCAATCATTATACTTTAGGTTTAAATATTGCCCAAAATGCCCTCCAAAAATCTACCCAGTTTTACTCAATTAATACATGACTTGTATTACACAGCTATCTGATATTGGCATTATATCCATGCTGTATAGCCAGTGAGGAACTGGCTTGTCCAGCTAGCTGGGGGAGCCAGTTCCCTTATGGAGTTTTGGGTTTGTTGCCACAGTCACCTATGGCTTGCTCTCTGGGTGCATATAATCTTAAGCATTTTAAGTGGTTTTCAATGACATTTTCAATGAAACTGCTAAATTAAGGTCTTTAAGAAATTTAAGACATTACAGCATGATTTTCTGTAAAGCTACTTTGAAATGATTTGTAATGTGAAAAGCGATATACAAATAAAACTGAAGGTCACTAAGGCTAACATTCTACCTAACATCTCCTTTGGAGTACCATGGAAAAAAGTCATACAGTATGGGTTTGAAACAACAGAATGGTAGGTAAATGATGACAGAATTTACATTTACTTTGCATCTTTAAGATTAAGAGTGATTAGAAGTTAATCTCCACATGTATTTCAATATATTTAAAAAAAATAAAAAATGATCTCTCCAGCTGGCATGTGGCTATGTTGGATATTTAGATACTATATGGTGTCTCCTCTCAGCCATTCTAAAGTTATTACTGTGCTGACTGCTTTTATTACTGTGCCGCTTCCTCAGCCTCTTTTTAATGATCACTTCAAATCTGTAGAAAAGCCAGGCCCCACTGGATTATTAACTGTGACCAGGGTTTATTTCCTCTATTCTCACATATGGCAAACATTCCTTTTAATGAATGTGATATTGAAAAAACCATTAGGCTTAGCAGATGGCAGAAGTGTTCAGTATGCTTACAAAATTGTGTGCATTTGACAAATAAATGATATGGTGTCTTTCCTAAAATATGTTCTATTTTTTGTTCCTGGTTGAGAAATAATTGATTGAGAAATTTAATTCTGGAACATGTGTGTAATGTAGAAACAGAGAGAGTGAACATATTGACTTTAACCATACGTTGATCTAACAATTGGCCATGTCTGTGATTTCTTTGAGTCTACAAAGTTTATGTGTCTTCAAAATGGGCATGAAAGAGTTGGAAAGAGGTGTAAAAAAATGTGATTTTTTTTTCTCAGATTTTCTGTATGAAAATCCGATGGTTGCCAGGGTATTGCTATGTGGCCTCTAAGGTGTTCTAAGGGCTTTTTTTGTTAGTTGCTATGAGGATATTAGGGTGTTCAGGGTGGTTGCTAGGTTGTTCTCAGTGGTTGCTAGGTGGTTACTTACTAGAACAAGTCACAAAAATCCCATCCCCAAGTCTCTATTATATTCTCCATAGATATGACTAAGGTCTTCTCATCAATTAAGTCTATGTGAGTTTTACAAATGGCATTTTTGTGGAAGGGGACACCACTCGAAGGGTCATTCCAAACGAAGGTAAGAAAAAAAATATCACTAAGAAGGGCCCTTCCACAAGTCTGTTAGCGAAGGATACATTCATACAGTAATTCCATGCTCCCTTCAGAGTGTCCACATCAAGTGCTCTGTCCTTCTGAGTGAGTAGAGCATGGGGATGATCACTTTCGATTAGAATTTGCCCTATGCAAATTTCTCTCTGTTTTATCCTCCACCAGGTAAAAATAATGGCTTAGAAAAGTAATATATGGATCATTCATGAAACGTGGTAAATAGGAGAATCACACATTTATTTTTTTACATATAAAAACAGGAGATATAGTATGTGGTTATTTGTGAAAACGTAGAGGATAAATAGAAAAACAGATGAACAAGGAGGGGAGTGAAGGCAAATTGAAGGATGTGGAGAGAGAGAGAGAGAGAGAAAAGAGAGAAAGGCTGAAGGGGTTGTGGGGAGGAGGAGAGACATGGAGCATGAGCGCGCAAGACTGAGTCTCATTACCGGAGTGACCCTAGACTTCCACAGCAAATCACATTTATTAAGTCAACAGATGAGCACACACACGTACAACCACTACCACAACACAAGATATCAAACTACATGAAAATCACTCAACAGCATGCAAACACAACTCACCCTCATGTCATTCCAGTTTGCATTTACTTTTTGCTGTGGAGCACAAAATGAGATTTTTTTTAAAAAACCTTGTCACTGCTCTTTCTCATGGAATTGAATAGGGAGGCTCTCAGTACCTAATATTCTGCATAACATATTGTGTTCCACAGGAAAAAAAAAAAAAAAATGCCATACAGGATTGGAACAAAGGTGTGTAAATAATGACAGATTTTCATTTTGGGGTGAACTATCTCTTTAAAACACCATAACATACACCATTTTGTGTATTTCTTAGCACATGGGAGGGAAGCCCTCTCTTTCTTTTCTCACCACTGGTTCACCATTGAGAACGCTCTGAGAAACCTTGCATCAGACTAACTGAACTGAACTCTCTAATTATGGCCGGATGCATAAACTGGCTGTCGTCCACTCCAAGAATCTCAGCACTTGTACTGAACCAGCTTCCCCTTTGGCTTGTTTAATATAATGAAGGCACACCCATCATAAAAACACATCCCAGATCAGTGCGTCTCGTGAACCTTCTCCCAGTACAGGACACATTCAGAGCCCTCATTATTCCTACAGTGACAGGTTTCATTAAGATTGAAAGAAAGTGACTATTTTTCTACCGTTCAGATGGCAAGAGACTGGCCTTACATTTAATGGTTTATTTATTGCCTGTATGTCTGTGTGTGCTGCATGATTTTTTTATATATTTTTTTCTTCCTTGAGCAGACACACTGACCTTTATTCGGCTCAGGCAGGAGAGACTGCTACAGGGTCACACACAATTCTCAACGAGCCGTGTGTGTGTGCTCAGGAATTGGTATGGAGGTTCCTTAGTGTGACCCCAATGATCCGTTCTATTTCTGGTCTTCTTTCTCTCTCTCTCTCTCACACATACATACTGTCACAGCTTTTGTGAATACCCCAGAGGAAAATGTTATCTTTCAAACATTGCTCTTTCAAAGCTGATGAGACTGAAAGAAATAGTTCTCACAAATATTTTTTATAATTTACTCACCCTCCTGTATGAATTTCTTATGCAGAACACAAAAGTTGTTTCAATCAGGTTAGATCTTTATGAAAGTCTCCGTCATTGATTTAAAGGAATATTCCGGGTTCAATATAAGTTAAGCTCAATTAACAGCATTTGTGGCATAATGTTGATTTAAAAAAAAAAAAAAAAAAAAAAAAGTATTAATTTTGACCTGTCCCTCCTTTTCTTTAAAAAAAAAAAAATCTGGATTACAGTGAGGCACTTGGAAGTCAATGGGGCCAATCTCTAAATTAAATACATTAATTTACTCATTGCTTTAAAAGTATAGCCACAAGACATTAACAATAAGCCTGTTAACATGATTTAAGTGTGATAAAATCGCTTATATTGTTACCATGACAATGTAATGTCAACAAACCCTAAGCCCTAAAATGAATGTAAAAATGACGATTTAATTGACTTTATAGCTCAAATAATACATGAGTTTTAACAGAAGAATTAATATAAGTGCTTTTATTAATGTAAGTGCTTTTATTAAATGACAAGCTTCACATTTCTGCCTTTAAACCCTCCAAAAATTGGCCCCATTTACTTTCACTGCAAGTGCCTCACTGTAACATTGATTTTTGCTCTTTTAAAGAAAATGAAGGATGAGTCAAAATAATTTTTTGTGGTAATCAACATTATGCCACAAATGCTGTAGATTGAGCCTAACACGTATTGAACCAGGAATATTCCTTATTCCTCAGATTATTCTGGGAAGAGACAAGCACTAACATGTTAATAAAAGGGGGTTACATCTGGGCCACTTTATCATTTTTTATATAAAACACACACACATTCTCATGTGTGCACACAAAACTCTTTTTTTACAATGCTACAAGGGCAACTGTGAGGAGACATCCCTTGTGAGAAAAACTGAGAAAATGTATTAGCCAGCGTTCTAAACTCTTCTGTGTCCTCTATGTGTGCGCGTCTCATATCTCTTGCTCAGTGCTCTGGCTGTAGAGAAGGGTGTTATCCCCGAGCACCACTTTGGGAAATAACAGAATGTCTGGGCTGCCTAGGCGTGAATTCCTCGCAGACGTTTCCAATACAATTCTCCCACCCTGCTTTTTTTCTTTTCCTCACATCTCAGAATGTCTGAAAGCTCCTTGGGCGACAACAAACTCATCTCATTGTCTAAACAGATAAGATAGTATCAAATCAATATGGATTGTTTTTTCTCACTGGAAAGTGATCGAGACATGACCTCAATGCAATCGTCCCTTAAAGCGACAGTTGTTTTTCTAAATTTTTAATTTTGCTTTAATAAATATCTTAAAATGAACAACTGAATGAACCATTGAGCTTAGGCTTCCGTATTAAGTGCAATATTTTGACCTTGGCAATCCCACTACTAATTGTCTCAGACTAAAGGCAAAAACACACTCAACGCTAGTACCTGAACGGAGATGCAAGCGCTTGGCCACCATATTGCCAATGTGCAGTCCGGTTGAACATGCTTAAAGCGTGATCCTGCGTTATCGTGACGGGAACAAACCTCAAGGGGGTGATAGAATTACCTTCAAATGTCTGTGACATTAAACTGGATGTGCTGTTATTATTATCAGGTAAGTTGCTATAAATATATTGACTTTATCTTACCTAAAAGTATCATAAAATTGGTACATATATCTATCTCTATGTGGGCTACATTCCAATTGAAGCCATGTGTCAAACCTGGAACAATGCATATTGACGCAGATATTTGAATTCCCAGAAACATGAATGAGATTTGAGAGCTAAAGGGATGATATTAAGCAAATAATAAATTACTGTCAGTTCCTCACACAAAGCGATTGTATCCATGGATATAAACAGGGTTGGGAGGGTTACTTTTGAAATGTATTCCACTACAGATTACAGAATACATGCTGTAAAATGTCATTTGTAACGTATTCCATTAGATTACTCAAGGTCAGTAATGTATTCTAAATACTCTGGATTACTTCTTCAGCACTGGTAGATTTTTTCACTTGTTTTGACTATAAAAACTCTGCCAGTACAGTAAGACAAAATACACATTAAAAATACATTCTCTGAAAAACCTACATATCTTATGAAGTGTTGTTTCTAAAACAGGATAAATCAAATTGATCTTGTTTTAAGGATTTTTAGATATTTTTACAGGAAAACAATACAAAAATTATAATCAAGAATACAATTTTTGCCCTAATATCAAAGGTCTTACTAGAAAAATTCCAACGTGAATTTTCTTGATAAAAAAATATGATTGTGCCTGGTAACATGTGCATGTAAAATGACTAGAAATAGCATTTTAGCTTAGCGTAATGCTGACAATTTACACAAGGTTTATTTCTATTTCTTCAGCTCCAAACTTACTTCAAACATGCTTCTCTGTCTGCTCGTATGAATGTAACACATCATAAGAAAGTGTTTCACCGCTGTTCAAATGCACTTCGGATCGCATCATTTATATGTATAAATGTTTTCCATCAGAAAGGACTAAATATTAAATGAAACAAATGACAATAAAATGCAAAGTAATCTCTTCAGTAATCAAAATACTTTTTCTAATTACCAGTGATTTAAATTGTAACTGTAGTGGAATACAGTTACTTATATTTTGTATTTTAAATACGTAATCCCATTACATGTATTTTGTTACTCCCCAACCCTGGATATAAAACACTTGGAATATAACACACAAGCTGTATGGACTACTTTTATGGTGCTTGTGTCATTTTTGGAGCTTGAAAACTCCAGACCCCCTTCACTTTCAAACTTACAATGTATGGAAAATAGCAGTGTGTATTCTTTAAAGGGGTCATGACATACTCTTTTTTTTTTTTTTTATTGTCTTCCCTGAGGTCCACTTATAATGTTAGTAAAGTTTTTTTGTTTTGTTTTTTTTTTTGCACCAAAACAGTCACAATTTAGTAATATATGATAATTTTTCACCATGTCTCTAGCTCTGTGTCTGAAACTCTCATTGTGCAGCCCCTCGAATACAGCCATATTTGAAACTCAGTCGGAAGAGAATGAACCAGCTCCACAACAATATAAAACTACATTTCAGGGTTTACACATAACGCACATCTAACACATTGCATCTGAATATAAATAATGTTCACTCAAGCACAGCAGCATCATAACTATCAAACAGTCATGACATATGAAATATTCGTGAATGAATCTGTTCACTTACTGTTTTGTGATCGGGTCCAATATTGTTTTTAACTGCCCCATCCTTCAATTGCAGTTCCTTTGCAAAGCTTGAATCATACTGTGACTGGTTCATAAGCAATCCACGCTGATATGAGTCGGAAGCACATACAATCCACGCTGAAATGTTCTGAATACGCAAACGTAATACAATCAGTTGTGATTTTGGGTGCTTCAACAGGCCAAAGCAGTAATGCTGGTTTTCAAAGGTGCGATATCTCACATCTTCTGTGTGGCGGGGAGTGAAATTTTTGGCACAGCAACAGCATGCGTTTCTCCCAATCAGTAACAGCAGCAGAATGAGATCCATTTTTAAAACTTATGCTTGTACCAGTCTTAAAACGTGGCACACATCGCCGGAAATGCATCGAAATGACCAAAGACGTCCATATAGTGCATGTTTACAAAAGTCTAACAATTAAAAATAGCACTTATGGGTGCAGAAACTGTACTGGACACCTTCAAAACAGCAAGACAGTGCAGCTGAATGAAACAGAATAGGGGTCTCCTTTTTAGAGTTATAATATGATATTGAGTCTTTTAAAAATGGTGCGAGATACATGGTAATGGTCAAACAAGGTGTCCTTTGGAAGTCCCCTTTGGTGTAGATAAATCTCCCATGACAGGCTCAACTCTCTCCTCTTCACTTGGGTAACTAAGCAACAACGGAGGAGGCAGGGTGCAATAACGAAAAATAGGCATTGATGTCTTGCTGAAGAAGCAGTGATATGCAAATGTATTTAGTCCTTGTGACCTCACAAGTTTCACAAATTCCAAATGAGCCATTTTTGCAGCTAGGTTTAAATAAATGCTCTTTTTCTATAAAGGAGGACGTTTTCAGCTCTGAAGCTTACTTTATGTTTTTATAGTACAATGACCTCTTATATGTCAAAAGATCAAGGAAAATTAGATACCATATGTCATGACCCCTTTAAAACATTTCCTTTTGTGTTCCATAGAAAAAGTCAATGCAATGATATGAGGGTGAATAAAAGATTTTTCATTATTGTGTGTCTTTCCCTTTTAAGAAAAGTTTGTGCTATCAAGCAGAATGTTATAAACAGCTTAATTGACTGCCTCCTTCACTAGCACTTTGAAGGATGAGCTCAGCTGCTGTAGTAATTATAAAACAACTCCCCTGCTTACCATCCACTCTGGTGCTGTTTACAAACCCATATACCGATCATTATCCTTATTGTCACTTGCTTTGTGTATCATACAGCCCACTGCAGATTGATGATTGATTGTACTTCTTAAACTGAACGAGTAAAACATGTCGACACTTCAGTGAAGTGACTTCACTATTCCTGAAGGCTTGTTTTACTGGGCCTTAAATATTAAGAACCAACGCTGTTATTGTTGTTGATTTTCTCAGTGAACTACTTGTCAAGGGAGTTTCATTTGGTATTGTCTGCGTGAACATTTGCATGTTTGTGTGCAAGCATACATGTGGCCTTTATCAATAATGCAGAAATTGAGAGAGCTTGCTAATAACAGGAAATGAGTTCTGTGCACAGCAGGACTTTCTTCTGTGACATTTATAGGCGTCCGGATCTGCACAGATGCCCTGACCACCCACCAGCCCAACGAGTGGCTCTAATGACGCCCCCCACTGCCACACACACTCAGGATATGCAATGCAACATACACCTGTTTGAGGGGAAAACGTGTGTGTAGTAGTTTAGTGTGCATATGTGGGTGCATACAGGTAATTTCTATGTTCTTATGTTTGATTGCGTTTGATGCTAGTGTGCATGAGAACCTTTAAAAATATGCAAAGTCTCTGCGTCCGTGTTTAATACTTCATTAGCTCCATTTCTCCTCAGTGGCACTTCTCTGGGCCCCTTTTGCTTACCCCCTTCTGTGCACCCACAGTGGTACCTCCAAATGTCTGACTCTTGTCTTTTCCCCTGACACCTGGGCTTCTCATTAATGCCAGTGCGACAGGGAGAGAGGCTGGAATGAAGAGGAATGGTTGAATTAATAAATTATGCACAATCTACTATTAGATAGAAAAAGAAAAAGAGGAAGGGATAGAGAACTGAGAGAAGGGAGGAAGAGAAGTACTGATGGATAAAGAGACAGTGAGACAAAGTGTGTGGGGTGGGGGGGTGGTACTGCTCTCTTCAGACCATATTTCATTCTATTCTGCTCCAGTCTTGATTCATAATTTAGCTCTGGTTATTAAGAATACTATCCGGTTACTTATGAAGTATGTGCTCCATTATTATAAAACTTCTTGAGAACTTTTTAAAGCTTGTTAGATTTTCAAAATATTTTAGAGTATCTATTAATTTAGCATTTGCATTTACAATTTGGAGGCCTTAAAATTAAATGTAGCAAAAGAAAAAACAATTATAAACCAGAATTAGTTTTATCTCAGAAACAATGCACAAATTTGAGAAGTATACATATTTTCCCAGAAAATATGTAGAACACCAAGGTGAAATTATAATAATAATAATAATAATAAAAATGCTAAAAATGTGTCTGAAATAAAAAAATTTTTTATTTTTTTTATATAAAAGGAGGATATATTTTCGTAAAGATTTTTTTATTATATAGGTGAAAATTGTGTTAAAACAAATGCTAGAATTGTTCATAAACTCTATTTAAAAAAAATTGGTTTCTTCTGCTGACACCAAGTGGTTAAAGAGTGGTATTACAGGAACACATAATGCCCATTTTTGTCATTACAGAAATATAAAGGCCTATAAATCAGTCACGTGCCGTGGGCTTTGAGATTCAAATATTTTTAATACACATTATTAAACGCTGTGCCCAAAACACATTAAACGGGTGAGTGTAATGTCGCTGAAATGTTATAGACATAATTGTTTCCATTGACTGGTGGGTTCTAAGGCACCAATTTACAGGTGCATCTCAATAAATTAGAATGTTGTGGAAAAGTTCATTTATTTCAGTAATTCAACTCAAATTGTGAAACTTGTGTATTAAATAAATTCAATGCACACAGACTGAAGTAGTTTAAGTCTTTGGTTCTTTTAATTGTGATGATTTTGGCTCACATTTAACAAAAACCCACCAATTCACTATCTCAAAAAATTAGAATATGGTGACATGCCAATCAGCTAATCGACTCAAAACACCTGCAAAGGTTTCCTGAGCCTTCAAAATGGTCTCTCAGTTTGGTTCACTAGGCTACACAATCATGGGGAAGACTGCTGATCTGACAGTTGTCCAGAAGACAATCATTGACACCCTTCACAAGGAGGGTAAGCCACAAACATTCATTACCAAAGAAGCTGGCTGTTCACAGAGTGCTGTATCCAAGCACGTTAACAGAAAGTTGAGTGGAAGGAAAAAGTGTGGAAGAAAAAGATGCACAACCAACCGAGAGAACCGCAGCCTTATGATTGTCAAGCAAAATCGATTCAAGAATTTGGGTGAACTTCACAAGGAATGGACTGATGCTGGGGTCAAGGCATCAAGAGCCACCACACACAGACATGTCAAGGAATTTTTACAGTTGTCGTATTCCTCTTGTTAAGCCACTCCTGAACCACAGACAATGTCAGAGGCGTCTTACCTGGGCTAAGGAGAAGAAGAACTGGACTGTTGCCCAGTGGTCCAAAGTCCTCTTTTCAGATGAGAGCAAGTTTTGTATTTCATTTGGAAACCAAGGTCCTAGAGTCTGGAGGAAGGGTGGAGAAGCTCATAGCCCAAGTTGCTTGAAGTCCAGTGTTAAGTTTCCACAGTCTGTGATGATTTGGGGTGCAATGTCATCTGCTGGTGTTGGTCCATTGTGTTTTTTGAAAACCAAAGTCACTGCACCCGTTTACCAAGAACTTTTGGAGCACTTCATGCTTCCTTCTGCTGACCAGCTTTTTAAAGATGCTGATTTCATTTTCCAGCAGGATTTGGCACCTGCCCACACTGCCAAAAGCACCAAAAGTTGGTTAAATGACCATGGTGTTGGTGTGCTTGACTGGCCAGCAAACTCACCAGACCTGAACCCCATAGAGAATCTATGGGGTATTGTCAAGAGGAAAATGAGAAACAAGAGACCAAAAAATGCAGATGAGCTGAAGGCCACTGTCAAAGAAACCTGGGCTTCCATACCACCTAAGCAGTGCCACAAACTGATCACCTCCATGCCACGCCGAATTGAGGCAGTAATTAAAGCAAAAGGAGCCTCTACCAAGTATTGAGTACATATACAGTAAATGAACATACTTTCCAGAAGGCCAACAATTCACTAAAAATGTTTTTTTTATTGGTCTTATGATGTATTCTAATTTGTTGAGATAGTGAATTGGTGGGTTTTTGTTAAATGTGAGCCAAAATCATCACAATTAAAAGAACCAAAGACTTAAACTACTTCAGTCTGTGTGCATTGAATTTATTTAATACACGAGTTTCACAATTTGAGTTGAATTACTGAAATAAATTAACTTTTCCACGACATTCTAATTTATTGAGATGCACCTGTATGTCACAGTGGCAAACTTCATGACCATATTTTTTTTAATTCAGGACAGTAATATTGCTCATATCACACAAATAAAAGATTGTCATATATTGAGCCGAGCATGTTTATGTCCATTAAATCATACAATGAACCATAGTGCCAGAAGAGCTTGTTTTGACATACAACAAAAAGAAAAGATTACAAGTTACTAGTTTCACTATGTCATTCTTCCCACAGTTCAGAAACACTGGAATGGACAGCAGCAATTAACTAATCTGACCACCAAAAACAACAATCTTAACCTGAATACACAAGGCAAATGTAACGTAAACACGGCAGTCATCCCTTAATGTATTTTTTTAAACAGACACTGCGCCCTAACGTTAGAACCAAGGATCTCTATATTTAACTAGATTGCTCATAGAATTCTAAACTGCCAACAGTAGGTGAAGCCACCGGAAGTGCTCTGGCGGCCACCTTGCTATTCCCTATCAACAGAGGGCATCGACCATCAACATACGAAACTCTCAAGATGACCCGATGTGCTGCGTTTAACTGCAAAACAACGTTCACTAAAGGATGTGGCAAAAGTGCCCGCAGGTTGTAATTTATACAGACTATGTACCTATTAAGCACAAATGAGTCGTTATCCCCATGTAGAGTGGGGATAACGATCATAATCTTTAATAATCAACAGTAAAAATACAACATCAAAGTGTATAAATTAACCCTTTTTTAAAGCAAAAGTATCCAATAGTGACATCTGCAGATTGTAACAGGAATCAACATTTCTCTGCCTTCATAGAGTTTAAAAAAACGTATAATCACTGAGATCAGTGATTGTTAATAAAAACAACTAGCTTTGTGTTGATACTGTAACTAGAAAGTACCTCTTCAGAATAAATCCAGAAGAGCCAAATATATACACACAAGTTCATATGCAGTATGTAGTATATACATGAATTTACCTTTACTTAATGGAATTATCCCATGCATTTGCATTCATTTATACATTTCTGGAATATGTACTTACCGGCTAGTGAACATTTAATCATTGGCCAATCAATACCTCAATATTTCCACAATTCCCTGATCTATTAAATCATAATCAGAAAAAGGTTTATTGACATTTATGCACACTCAAGGAAATCATACATATATATTTGTTCAATAACAGAAGCTTCCAAGTACCCACAAAAATGTATTATTAAACTGAACAATACAATTCAATTCGAAAATATGTGGGGACAAATCTGCTAATGGATTTAACAACAATCCCACAGCAAGGCAATTTAAGTCAGCTTTCAAAAGAATGGTAGCAAGACATGTCATCAGAACTAGTGGCAACTGTTCTCCACTGGATAGCACAGTGGTACTGGAGGAAACACCTTCAGATATGCTGGCATTTCGGCAAAGTATATATATATATATATATATATATATATATATATATATATATATAACAATATGTAACACAGATAAAAAAATTAAAAAAAAGAGAGATGAGAAGTATATTATACATGCATTAAAAGGGATAGTTCACCCAAAATGTAAATTCAGTCATCATTTACTCAACCTCATGTCTTTCCAAACCTGTATGACTTTTTCTGTGGAACACAAAAGATATTTTAAAGAATGTTTTTGTCCATATAATGAAAGTCAATGGTGACCAAAATGGTTTTGCTCACCATTTACTTTTAAAAAAAATATGGAATACAAAATACCTTCTTTTGGGTTCTGCAAAAGAAAGTCACATGGATTTGGAAGGACATGAGGTTAAGTAAATTATGGCATAATTTAAATTTTTTGGGTAAACATTTCTATTGACATTAACAGTTATAACTATCAGAAACACAGTAATTTTATTAGACTATTGTTATACTGCATGTTGCAAAAGTATCTACATTGCAAATAAAAACAGATAGTATAATCTTTTTTACTCAGCTATTGCTGTCTATTCTCTTACCTGTTAAAATAGTTCTTCAGTGAAGCCAGGCTGTCTCCTCATACAGCTTTTTCCTCCTGTTGCAAACCAATTCTGGTTTTATCTAACATTCAATGGGATAATTATTGAAATCCAAACTGCAGACTTACTTTGTTTAACTTCTACAATATCCATGTGCTCCTCGTGAATTCCAATTGACCACTTTAGAAATTATGCCAACAGGTTGTGCCGTGTTCAGGCCTGCACTGCAAAAAGTACATCACACTCAGAGAATTAATGCAAGCCCATTCAGTTGTTTTCATCAGTTGTATCACCGGTGTTGATCTGTAAGTAAATATCAGGTGTTGATCTGTAAGTAGATATCCAACTTGCCCAAAAATCTAACTTGGTGAGCTATATGTTTATTTTCCTAAGCTAACATTAGCTACATAGCTAATATTAATTTAGCCTAAGATAATAACCACAATGAATGTTCAACGTAAACAAAAGTTACAACGCATAATTATGTATTCAGAAACACTTTAAAGCCTGCAAAACATATTTTTTGAAAATGTCTACTGATATCTTACCTCAGGTTCTTAAACTTGTTTCTATTTAAGGTAACACATGCGCCACTGAAGGTAATGCTGCTGCGATAAAGAGTAACAAAACACACTCTTACTTTCAATAAGCAGGAATAAAAATGAGAGTCCAAATAAATAACTAATTACATGTATAGGAAGATTTCATTGTGATGCTGTATATGCAGACTTCAATTTTTTTTTTTAAAGTGACTGGATGGGTAATAATTACTCACCAAAAACAGATGATTTCCCATTAAGACCCATAGGGAATACAGAATGTTAGGGAATACAAAGATGGCGGCGCAGTAGCTTCACTGTTGTGACGTCATGAGCAATCCAGTTCTATATTATAGATCAGTGGTTAGAACTATAAAACAGAATAACACAAGAAGGACATGATTGCCAGATCACCACTTCATAGTCTCAGACTAACCAGAAACACTGACCTAGTATCATTGACCTAGTGTCAATAACACAGATTTTTTTATAAACATATTAACTTACCTTTACTTGAACACAAAATCCATGCGTCTCTCCTTGCGAATGAACATCTCCGTCACTTTGTTGTAAAAGTCACCCGCTTGTTTAAGTTTCGATAGCCTCTCTTTCTCGATTTTTAATTGAAATTAACTTTGCCAGATCCACGTAGGTCGTCAATGCTTACACCATACTATATCCATTTTAGCACTTAATAACACATTAGTTACGTGAACTTTAACGTGTTGACGCAAAACAAAAATCTAGCCTATCAGATAGCATGACTAAAGAAAGGAGCTTCTGATTGGCTTACTTATTTAGGTAAGCATGCTTAACTTGGCCATTTGTAGTAGCAGGCGTGATTCAGTTTAAATGAACGTATAATGTTGAATGAAATGGCAGTAAACAATGCTTTGAATCTTAGTCAGAGAAAGCATAACATAAAGTGCTTATACTTGAGGGTGGCACCAAAGCGAATAAATGGATAACTGTGCTGCTCAACTGAGATGAAAGATGACGAATTTGAATGAAAACAGTAGTTTATATTAACAATTGTATTTAAATATTTCATAGTGTTATTTTTCTTTTCACTCTCCTGTTAGGTAAGCACTGCTTACCCTGTTGCTACATATATACACTGGCGGACAAAAGTTTGAAATAGTGTACAGATTTTGCTTTTTCGGAAGGAAATTGGTACTTTAATTCACCAAAGTGGCATTCAACTGATCACCAAGTATAGTCAGGACATTACTGATGTAAAAACAACACCATCACTATTTGATCAAATCTAGACAGGCCCCATTTCCAACAGCCATCACTCCAACACCTTATCCTTGAGTAATCATGCTAAATTGCTAATTTGGTACTAGAAAATCACTTGCCATTATATCAAACACAGTTGAAAGCTATTTGGTTTGTTAAATGAAGCTTAACATTGTCTTTGTGTTTGTTTTTGAGTTGCCACAGTATACAATAGACTGGCATGTCTTAAGGTCAACATTAGGTCAAAAATGGCAAAAAAGAAACAGCTTTCTTTAGAAACTCGTCAGTCAATCATTGTTTTGAGGAATGAAGGCTATACAATGCTTGAAATTGCCAAAACTGCAAAAATGTACAAATGTATACTACAGTCTTCAAAGACAAAGGACAACTGTCTCTAACAAGGAGAGAAAGAGATGTGGAAGGCCAGATGTACAACTAAACAAGAGGATAAGTACATCAGAGTCTCTAGTTTGAGAAATAGGCGCCTCACATGTCCTCAGCTGACAGCTTCATTGAATTCTACCCGCTCAACACCAGTTTCATGTACACCAGTAAAGAGAAGACTCAGGGGTGCAGTCCTTATGGGAAGAATTGCAAAGAAAAAGCCACTTTTGAAACAGAAAAACAAAAATAAATGGTTAGAGTGGGCAAAGAAACACAGACATTGGACAACAGATAATTGGAAAAGAGTGTTATGGATCTTAACCCCATTGAGCTTTTGTGGGATCAGCTAGACTGTAAGGTGCGTGAGAAGTGCCCCACAAGACAGCCACATCTATGGCAAGTGTATGGAATATTTTTATTTAATCATTCAGTTAATCAATCAAATCAATCCATTTTTGATAATTGAATTTATATGTATGCAATATGCAATGATCTAAAAATGACAATATGTAATCAATGTACTATGAATAACTGCATTATGAATGTTATTCAATATGTTAGATATTGAATCATTCATTTATTGATTTAATTATCATTTACTCAGTTTAATAATCAAAGTGCAAAGAGAGATGTGTGTGGAGGATACTAAAAGGATAATTTAATGAGCAGAGCTTGTGTCCAAAAAAAAAAAAAGAAAAAAAAAGGCAGACGATATATGTGTGTTAATTAGTGCTAGAAATTACATGAAAAACATGTAGGTGGACAGCCTTTATTTGTTAAACTATATGACTCTGAAGGTGAATATTAAAAGGATGACTTAATGTCAGAGACAGGAACTGCCTGGTGTCCAAAAAAGGCAGAGGATCCATGTGCGTTAATTAGTGCTAGAAACGAGATGAAACAAATGTATGTGGGTGTGCACACATTTCCCATCTTATAGGAATGTATGTAACCAATGATTGTAATAAGGGAAATAATTTAATATATGTAAAGCCGAGGAGGGCGGGGCCGGGCTGGAATGACGCACGCCCGGTCCCCAATCAGCCTGATGGGGCTCGCGAGGGATAAAGGCGGCCGGGGACGACAGTTCGAGAGAGAGAGAATTACAGGCAGCTGTACTGTGTTTATGGTTGTGTGTTTTTGTTTAAGTTGTTTATTAAATTAGAGTTGTCAAGACGGTTCTCTTGGAAGGGTACCACATAAGGGAGGAGGATGTCTTCCCTGTAACGCACAGCACTGAGATTGCCTGTAATGAAAACAAGCTCAGTCTGATGATGCTGTGACACACTGCCCCAGACCATGACGGACCCTCCACCTCCAAATCGATCCAGCTCCAGAGTACAGGCCTCGGTGTAACGCTCATTCCTTCAATGATAAACACGAGTCTGACCATCACCCCTGGTGAGACAAAACCAGTCAGTTCGTCAGTGAAGACCACTTTTTGCCAGTCCTGTCTGGTCCAATGAAGGTGGATTTGTGCCCATAGGTGACATTATTGCCGTTGATGTCTGGTAAAGACCTGCCTTATAACAGGTCTACATGCCATCAGTCCAGCTTCTCTCAGCCTATTGCGGACAGTCTGAGCACTGATGGAGGGATTGTGCGTTCCTGGTGTAACTCGGGCAGTTGTTGTTGCCATCCTGTACCTGTCCTGCAGGTGTGATATTCGGATGTACAGATCCTGTGCAGGTGCTGTTACACGTGGTCTGCCACTGCAAGGACGATCAGCTGTCCTTCCTGTCTCCCTGTAGCGCTGTCTTAGGTGTCTCATAGTACGGACATTGCAATTTATTGCCCTGGCCACATCTGCAGTCCTCATGCCTCTATGCAGCATGCCTAAGGCACGTTCACGCAGATGAGCAGGGACCCTGGGCATCTTTCTATTGGTGTTTTTCAGAGTCAGTAGAAAGGTCTCTTTAGTGTCCTAAGTTATAATAACTGTGACCTTAATTGCCTACCCTCTGTAAGCTGTTAGTGTCTTAACGACCATTCCACAGGTGCACGTTCATTAATTGTTTATGGTTCATTGAACAAGCATGGAAAACTTTGTTTAAACCCTTCACAATAAAGATCAGTAAAGTTATTTGGATTTTTACAAAATTATCTTTAAAATACAGTGTCCTGAAAAAGGGAAGTTTATATGTATATAGGGATTAAACAATTAGTCAAAATTATCAATAAAATTTTTTTTGAAAAACATTTTCATTGTCAAATAGTCGTTCCATCTCATTTAACTTTACATGAGATCGTTTTCAATAGAAACATCTAAAACGCCTTTAAAACAAGGTTTATTTGCTCGAGGAGCCATACTGCAAAAGATGAAAAAAAAAAAAAAAAAAAAGAAATCTGAGAATGTTGAATACAATCTTGAATATTTTGTCTTACTGCACTGGCAGCAGTATAAACAAGTGAAAAATACACTTACAATTCAAGTCTATAAAATATTTTACATGTTGCATTTCAGGTGTGTCTTGTTTTAAGGATTTTTAATGGAAAACAAGACAAAAACATGCAATAAGAATAGTATTTTTCATTTTATTTATTTATTATTATTTTTTGGAGTGATTTTTTTTTCTCAATTATATGTAATACAAATCCTCAAGTATTTTTCCTGTAATTTTTTCCTGTAAAGTGAAGGTCATTTAGAGGTATTTTTAAAATATGCTTTCGTCTTCTTTTCTTTATTTTTAGTAAGCACGTGTTTAATACAACCTCCTAATTCGAGACACAAGCTGAATATATATACTGTATATATAAGTGCTGTCAGTCGATTACAATTTTTTATTGCGATTTATTGCATAATTTTTTGTAGTTAATCGCAATTAATCGCAGATTTTGAAAGTGCTTAAGTTTCAGTGATGTCACTTTTTCCCCACAGCCGACATATTTGTGACCATCAGTGGGAGAAAGTAATGGCGGTCAGTGGAAAAACACCTGTAAAGCAATATCAAGAAAAACATCAAAAATAACTTTTGATCCATGCCAAGTCACATGAAAGGTGTATATATATAAGGTCTCAAGTCAGTGCAAATATTGCCAAATTTGACTTTCGCAGACATTATAATATATTGTTTCCAAGATTTACCTCCGTACGCCGGCGACTATGATGTGTGACCGGCGAGTGCACACGCCTACGGTACATCACCATCAGTGGCACAACTACACATTTGTTGAGAGGTATGCAACATCAATTCTGGTGCCCCCAATACATTTTTTTTTTTTTTTTTAAATCAAGAATTCAGTAAAAAAAAAGTTACAACCTAATGTAAGTTATTTAATTTGAAATTTTATATTTATAATTTTTATACAAATAGGCATGTATATAGCACTGAAACCATTTAATTATATTAAAAAAAATTTATTAACTAAATGTATCTGCATCGTTATTTTCCATCGAAATAGAGAAAGAAAGAAAATAAAGAAGAGGCTTAATTGTTTAGCATGATTGATTCTGACGCAAGCTTCTCTGTCACACATTTCTTTGCCCAATTTTTGGGATGTAGTAAAAAATGTATCCAGGTTTTGTTTAATAATTCCTGGGGTAATTTACTCCCACCACATCCAATGGGTTCTCACATCGTGTTTGACAGCGAGATAAAAACAGGCGAAGGTAGGAAAGCGCAGCAACATTAGTTATGGTTGGTAAGAGGAGCCCAAGTATAGGCTGGACAATAAAAAAAAAAAAAAATGCATATTTGAACCCATTTAAAATGCTAAGAAAATTTTAAGTTAAGTGAAATGAAATCAAATAAAAGTTAAATCAAATTAATTCTTTCATTATTGTTTAAAATTGTGATTTTGCTTATTTGTATTTAAGGATATTTAAAAAATATGATTTTGGCGCCCCCTCTTGTGTGAAGCCCCTATGCGTTAAATATGTTGCATACCCCATTTTTGCACCCCTGATCACCGTAGACATCTCTCATTCAGAAGTTACACATTTTTGTGTTGTTTTCTGCTCTGATTTGGACACAATATTACAAAACGTCTGTGATAATCTCGTCTGTATGAATGTAAGAGCTGCTTTTAACTCATGAAGAATACACAGAAAGTAACCAAGGCATATTAGTGAATATGACTAATATGTTTACAGTGTAGTCTGGTGGTGTGAATAAAGCCTGTTCTTTTTAATTTTATGATGTGTTGTTTATTGACTAACTTATAAGCATAAACACATTAAATGTGTAGGACTATATTGACATTTATAGTGCTTTTTTACTTATTACAATGTGTTACATTTATGTACCTTTATACAGTCTGGGTGTTATGAATAACATCGTCCTATAGCCTATGTGCATTTCCAGTTTAATTGTATCTGACTGATAATTTTATAAATATAATTGACGTGTACAGATAACGAATATGTCTGAATAAATGAGCAAAGAGCCACAAGTGTTTTTATCTGTGCTCTCTCCCTTCATCGCTGCTTAACTTTGGAGAAATGAAGCTGTGCCACTTAAAAGATAAAACTTCCTTGAAAGAAAACTAAAATTTTGGCTCTGGCAAGTAAACGGCAGTATCACTTTATCAAGATTTATAAATAGAAACATCTCACAGCTCAGCACATTAATGGCGGCATGGCCATACAGTGACGTCATATGAAACAGGTCAATATATGACCAAAGTTCAGCCATGCAGCTTTATGTGGCGCAAGCTAAAAGGTTCTTTGACTTGTATCTGGTAGCCAATCGGCTTGCTCACATGTGACATGTTAAGCCAATCGGCTCGCATGGCGTAAGCTGATTGGTTCTCTGACTTGTTATCTGGTAGCCAGTCATCTTGAGTCTCGCTCCTTGCATTTTATTTAAATGGCTCAATTTTGCAGTTAAGCTGGTTTCTCTGAAGGGCACTGTGAGTTTTTCTCTAAAACCACCTCCACCCCAGCTTCTACCTGCCTAGATCTGCTACACAGGGATTGTTTATGTCTATGTGTGCAGCAGCATGTCTTGCGTTTTGATTTATTGTGCAGAAGCAGCATGTCCACATGATAACTCCGTATGTATGTGTTTTTCTAGCAGTAGTAAGTCTTCGTACTTGCTCTGCAGCAGCAGCAGCAGCAGCGTAGTAGATCTAGTCCGCCAAGACCAATGTCATATCAATATGTCATACTCCCATTCACATGCTAAATATTTCAGAGTTGGCATGACTGAAATATACTTCTTTTCCTGAAACTTGATTCATTGATATTTTCATAATAAAACCTAACAATTCAAGATGCACTTTGTTCAGTTTCTGGGCAACTGGCTGGAGGATGGAGGAGCGAGGAAACGAAGATGCACAATTTAAGAAATGATAAGCACCCCAGATAACGGACACGGAAGCGCTGTTGTGTGTGTGCAGAGATCTTCTATACTGAGATAACAACTGCACGTCCTGATTTTGCCAAGTGGTTGTTGTCCTGAGACCAACATTTTGTATGATAGCTCTGGGACAACAACTGCCTCAGCCAATCAATGTTTGTGATGTCATCACCAAGAGCCCTGCTCCCCTGCCGATTCCTTTAAAAAAAAAAAAAAAAAAAAACGGCTCTGCAAAAACACGCAAGTTACAAGGTGAGACCAACATCAAAGTTTTCATCTTTTCTTATTAATTTACACAACTCTGCTACTACTACTTTATTATAATGATGATAATAAAATGCATATTTGCTTTTTAGATTAGTATTTTTCCACCATGGTATAAGGAAACATTAGTTTGCATAGGTGAGTTAAGAGTTAACCAGGTTGATAACAGCCAAAACTGATAAGCATTGCTAACTTTCTGGCTCAAACTGAAAAAATCTAAAGTAATATTTAGATGAAAATATTTTTATAGGGTGCCTAGATGAAAAAAAAAAAAAAAACAAACAAAAAAAACAAAACAAACCTAAAACTTAGCTAGCCAGCAAACATGAGCAAGCTAGCAAGCCACCAAGCCAATACTAACCAAACTTTCAATATAAGCAAGTAGCGATTAAGTGTGCAATGGATCACCCAAAACCGCGATAGCATCCGAACTCACAGTTCGGATCCTATCACGGTTTTGAGTCACGGATCGGACCATTTTTTCGGATCCTCAAAAAAAGAAAAAAGAAAAAAAAAAAAAAAAGAGGCAAATATAACTTTGCTTTCCATTTATTCTGTAAAATACTTAAAGAAAGGAACTTTTGCCCATGGTCTTAAATAAAAACAACATTCAACATATTTATGTTATAACATTTATATAAAATCTTAAAATATCTGAAATATTCAAGCAAAGCAGACCTGAGCTTATAACTCAAATTCTTTTTAAAAAAGAGAAGGATGTCTACATTGTCTGGGGAAAGGGTACATCTATTTAGTAAATATGTTTACATTACTGATATTTTAAATTAACTTATTACTTAAAAACAAAATTCTATAATAGGCTATAGGTATGATATTTCATCCCTAAGCATTTTGTCATTTTCCCTTTGATAAAGCCTTCCTCTGACAATGAGGTAATCACGCTAAAACAGAGTGTTGAACATTATGTTCAATTAATAGGAAGAAAATACTGATATAGTGCTGCATCTCAAATGATTCCTTAGGGCCTTTTCTAATCGTGTATGGCAATTGTATGTGGCACCAACCGTTGACCTTTAACTTCCACCAATATGTGATGGTTTGATTGATTACAGTGACAATAAGTTGGTGTGCCTTGAGATTCTGGTTTGACTTTTGGTGTGCCTTGTGTCCAAAAGGGTTGGGCACCACTGGCATATGGTATGGTCATTTTTCTCATGAAAAAAAAGAAAAAGAAAAAGAAAAATAGGTGAAGCAATCTAGATCTTCTAAGACATGATACCAAAAGTTTATTTGTGTGTGTGTGTAAGAGAGAGAGAGAGCTTACACAGACACACTTACAGTGTTGCTGGGATGTCCTCCTCGGGTATCATGTTTGGCCAGTGCCATGCCAAACCCCTTGGCAATGTCTTCCGCCTCTCCCTCTGTTAAGGTGCTGAATATTGTCACCTTTGTCTTTGCCTTTCTAGGCTGCTGCAGCACATTGGGTGTAACATCTTTTTTGCCAACCTATGTACGAACAAGTACAGTTTCACAGATGCAAAGCATGAGAGCAGGCTTTCTAAATATGAATCATGTGCCATGCCTGTGAACAGCTATGAGGGGCAGAGTGGCTAACTGTGAGTGAGTGAGTGAGTGAGTGAGTGAGTGAGTGACATTGCCGTCACTCATAATTCAAGATGGGGTGCTTTGCATTTAAAAAACAGCAAAGACATTTATGCTTCTTACAGATTGGCAGTCTTGGAACTATTTTAATTTGCAATTAAATCTTATGCCTGTTTTTGTGTTTTATACTTAAATGTATGCATATAATAGAAATAAAAACCCTTATCAACATTCGGAACATGTTTGTGGACATGTTTTCTCCTTTGACCCTCCTCCTCAACTCTTCTTCATCTACCAGGTAAGTCTTTCCTTGCGCTGTTAGTCTTCCTAACACTTTGTACACTTTCCTTTTTTTCTCCTCCACTCCCTCATCTTCCCGATCTCTTTCTTCATTGTGTTGCTCGTGCTTCTCTTCCTCCTTGTCCTCCTCCTCCATCTCTTCCTCACTGCAACAGGCCATAGGTTTCCTTATGGCCTCCAACATGGCCATAACTGTCCCTTCTGTTCAAAAATATGTCAGAACTCATGTCAAGGTTACTCGTTTGCAATGTGGGACAGTCTACAAAAATGTAATTACTAGCTAAACCTTTCAATCAGTTAAAAGGGAATGTCACCCCTTTATTAGAACTCAGATACATGTATGTTCTTCCTATGCCCCAGGACAAATCAGTTAGTATTTGTGAACATGCATCAATCAATCCTAAATCTAGAAATCAAAGAGAATCCAAAAGCCCTGTTTGCACAGGAGTAGTAATACATTTAATAGAAAAGACCTCTGTGATTTTCACATGCTCATTTGCACAGGATAAGTTTTTACCGAGGTGTCCCAAGATTGAACTTGACACGCCCGTAGTTTTGACTGTCAGGGTGCATGATTAAACATATTGTTTCAGATAGCACCTCAAACTAATTTATAACAACAGCAAATGCACTGCATGATGCAAAAATGTTATCATGCAGAGTACTTCCCTATTTTTTACAATGATAAATCAAATTTATGACAATCCAGCAGGGTAAAACTGGATAACAATTAATTACAGTATGCACCTATTTTGGATAGAAATGCGTTTTCAACAAGGAACTGTAAGCCTATCGATCTCCACGCTGAAGTGAAGCAGATTGATTTGGTGTTTGGTGGTAGGGCATGTGGACGGGATGGGGGTGGAATATTATAAGTGTTAAAAGAATTTACATAGCCACGTACTAAAAGGATATTAATTTACCTCGTCAGAAACCTTGTCGTCCTCCATTAAAGTGTTCAAACTTTTCACTTGGATGTTATATGGCCCACACTTCCCACTGTGAATGATGGCCTCTTCTTTTGGAGACACATTAATGCCTTAACATCTACAAAGATGAAGAATAATTCATAGATGACAAATTTTTGCAAGCACATTAGGTTCTCAATAACAATGAAAATAAAAATGCCCATTTGACTTGAAAACACTGCAACAGCATGTTTATAAAAACATGGTGTGAGATAAGATGCTTCTCCTGTAACTACAAGCACATGATTTATATGACTGAATAATGTTTGATGAACATATCATAGAGCAGATCCCTTATTCGTGTATTTCAAAGCACAACAACTACGGTGCTTAAAAATCTGAATCTGAATCAGGTACAGTATGACTTGTTATTATGATGTTATTATGATACTGTGTTTGGCCAAATAATTTGATTTCTTTGGTTCTTGAAGAATTAATAGTATGAAGTATTTTCATTATAGCAATTGCAAAGAATGTGTGCTGCCGCATCCTTCCATCTCATTACATGACAACTGCTGCAGACAACTGTGCAGTTCCCTATATGTCACTCACTCAATGTTGTGTCGATGTAGTTTTTGGGAGCCCCAAACACCTCTGATATTTGAAGAAAGGCCAATGGGAATTGGCGAGTGGAATTTGCATGCCACTCCCCCGGACATACGGGTATAAAAGGAGCTGGCTCGCAACCACTCATTCAGATTTTTTCTTCGGAGCCAAGCGGTTGTGTTTCAGCGAGCTGAATTCCTCTGCTGGTCCATTCACCTCTGCATGCTATTGGACTTACGGTGCATTACAGTGAATTCTCCCCCTCGTGCACCGATTGAGTGCAGAGAACGCCCCTGGGCGCTTTGACATCCTAAAAGTGTATATATTATTGCAAATAAAAGAGTATATTTTCTCTAAAAGAGTGGCACTGATGGAGAGCGTCTTTTTAAAGATGCCTTTCCGTCGGTGTATATTCCCTGGTTGCGATCGTTACCTCCCCGCCTCTGACGGTCACGATCGCTGCCTTGCGTGTCTGGGCTCAGACACGCTCAGACAGCGTTCGTGGATGGCCCATGCTCTCACTGCGAGGGTGTGACCATGGCATCATTGCGGTCGCGGCTTTCCTTCCCCGCGGCTGGAGTGGTCATGCTTGCCTGGGTGGCTGCCAGCGTCGGGCTGGACTGGAATCCTCCACCCTGCCCTGAACCCTCGCGGGTTGTCGATTGGTTCCTGGGCTCGGAGCGCCGCTCACGGCTGCGCCCTGCCGGTCCTATTTTTCCCAGAGGTGCATGAGGAGCTCAGAAAATTGTGGCAGGCACCTTTCACTGCCCGAACCCGTTCTCTAAGCTCCTCCGCTCTCACTACCCTCGATGGTGGGGCTGCCAGGGGGTACTTGGTGATTCCCCAGGTGGGCAAGGCGGTTACGGTGCACCTTTGCCCGCAAAATGCCACCATGTGGCGGAACCGTCCGAGGCTCCCATCCAGGGCCTGTAAGTACAAGTCGTCACTGGTGACTAAGGCTTGCAGTGCCGCTGGACAGGCTGCCTCCGCCCTGCACGCCATGGCTCTCCTGCAGGTGCACCAAGCCAAGGCGCTGAGAGAAATGCGCGAGGGTAATTCTGACCCGGGACTGATGCAGGAGCTGTGCTCGGTGACTGATCTCACCCTCCGGGTGACGAAGGTCACGGTGCGGACTCTTGGGCAGGCGATGTCCACCTTGGTGGTCCAGGAGCACCACCTATGGCTCAACTTGGTCGAGATGAGGGAGGCTGACAAGGTACAGTTCCTTGATGCCTCCATCTCCCAAGCTGGCCTATTCAGCGACACCGTCGAGGACTTCGCCCAGCAGTTCTTGCCGGTTAAGCAGACGGAGGCCATCCTGCCCCGGGATCAGGTGGTGAATCTGCAAGTGAAGCTGCCCCAGGAGGAGGCAGACCCAGCCTTGTCATTGCTGTGTTCGGTGCGTGCTTTGCACATCTACTTGGATCACACACAGAGCCTTAGATGCTCTGAGCAGCTCTTTGTCTGTTTCGGAGGACAGTGGAAATGGAGCGCTGTCTCCAAACAGAGGATCGCCCACTGGGTCGTTGACACCATCGCTTTGGCATACAATGCCAAGGACATGTCGCCCCCCATGGGGCTTCGAGCACACTCCACCAGGACCTCCTGGGCCCAGACCAATGGCACCTCTTTAGCAGACATCTGTAGAACAGCGGGCTGGGCAACACCCAGTACCTTCGCAAGATTCTACAATCAATGGGTTTAGCCGGTTTCATCCCGTGTGTGGTCAGGTATGAACAGGTAAGTAGGTAAGACAACTGGCCGGGTGTACCGATTGCGTACAGCACCTTTCCCCTCCTGGAGGGGGAGACGTGCACTTTTTACCCCCCAGCCAAGTTCACGAGACTGTGGACCCTGGATGTCCTTCCTCCTTAGCCCTGTGGCAGGCGAATTTGCGGAGAAATTCGATGCCGGCCCAGTATGTGTGCTAGTGGGCCCTGTACTGGGGTAGGTGCTCCACATGCACTGATTGCCTGTAAGTAACACCGTATGATGTATCTTCTGCAATATGGTTTCCCTGTTGGTAAACCCGTGTCATCCTTAGGCAGAGTCCCATATGCCACCGGTTGCTGTGTTTGTAGAGCTTCGTCCCCTCTGGGTAGGACCTACCACAGGGACTTTCTCCACATGCGATACTGCCGACAAGACTCTGTAAGACCATATGACGTATTTCCACACAATTACCTCCCCTTTGGGCAGGGTGTGGTCTCTGAGGTGTGTTCCCCTTGGGAAAGGACACCCCCCTGACGCGGACGCTTATGGCCCCCAGCTTAACGATGTCCACTCTTTTTTTGGGGAAAAAAGAAGAGAAGAGGCCACAGCTGGGGCGGCCTGTCCCCATTTTGGGCAGTTGACTTGTCCCCGAGTCCTGGTTACTTGCGTAACCTCCATTCCCTGATGGAGGGAACGAGACGTTGTGTCCCTCCTGCCACAACACTGAACTACCCGCTGAAATGGCCGGGACACTGTCTCGGCTCCTCAGCACAAAACCTGAATGAGTGGATGCAAGCCAACTCCTTTTATACCCATAGGTCCAAGGGAGTGGCATGCAAATTCCACTCGCCAATTCCCATTGGCCTTTTCTCAAAGATTAGAGGTGTTTGGGGCTCCCAAGAGCGACCTCTAGTGTCACTACATCGACACAATATCTCGTTCCCTCTATCAGGGAGTGGAGGGTACAAAAGTAACCAGGATTATTGGGGACAACATATTCTAAAATAGTTTAAGGTCATTATGACAGCAGAGGGGAAGTCATCATAGCAGTTTGGGATAATACATTATAATGGTCTAAGGTCATCTTTGTAACACTGTAGAGGCACCCCATCAGGAAATAAAGTAATGTTGACTTGAGGTCAACACTGATATGATGGTCTGAAGACAACATCATGTAACAGAGAATACAGCAGCGATGACTTGAGGTCAACATTGGTGTGATGATCTAAGGACAACATCATGTAACCGAGAATAAAGCAGTGATGACTTGAGGTCAACATTGATATGATGGTCTGAAGACTACATCATGTAACAGAGAAAAAAGATGTGATGACTTGAGGTCAACATTCATATGATGGTCTGAGGACAACATCATGTAACAGAGAATAAAGCAGTGATGACTTGAGGTCAACATTTAAATGATGGTCTGAGGATAACATCATGTAACAGAGAATAAAGTAGTGATGACTTGAGGTCAACATTGATATGATGGTCTGAGGACAACATCATGTAACAGAGAATATACTGTACCCATAAACTTGCAGAATGTAGCACTACCCTAAGCTCCACCAACATCAATAATGGAGGAAAGATTATGCTTTGTTAGCTAAGGCTAGACATTTTGCTAGTGCATAATTGAAAGTTTGGTTAGTATTGGCTTGGTGGCTTGCTAGCTTGCTCATGTTTGCTGGCTAGCAAAGTTGTAGCTTTTTTTTTTTTTTTTTTTTTTTTTAGCTAGGCACGCTATAAAAATATCAACATCTAAATATTACTTTCAGATTGTTTCAGTTTGAGCCAGAAAGTTAGCAATGCTTACCAGTTTTGGCTGTTACCAACCTGGTTAACTCTTAACTCACCTATGCAAACTAATGTTACCTTACTTCCATGGTGGAAAAATACTATATCTAAAAAGCAAATATGCATTTTATTATCATCATAATAATAAAGCAGTAGTAGCAGAGTTGTGTATATTAATAAGAAATGATAAAAACTTTAATGTTGGTCTCACCTTGTAACTTGTTTTTGCAAAGCTGTTTTTTTTTCAGGAATCGGCAGGGGAGCAGGGCTCTGGATTATGACATCACAAATGTTGATTGGCTGAGGCAGTTGTTGTCCCAGGGCTATCATACAAAATGTTGGTCTCAGGACAACACCCACATGGCAAAATCAGGACGTGCGATAACAACCTCTGCACTTTTACCATATGATAAGAGTGTAACGGTCAACTAGCATGTTACAACAGTAAGTCACCGTTTGCAGATACCATACAAGTGAATGGGGAGAGCCGTAAACTGACACCTACCTGTTGCAAAATTGTCCATGTCTTCACTTATAAAATAGCGATTTTACTATAGTATACTCCACACATAGTTCACTCCAAAAGGATTGTTTAGTGTAAAACATTTTGAAGATAAGTGGACATGTGGTCAATTCATTAAGTGATGAGCTGTTTTCTCACAAAAGCAGTTTATTCAGAAAACTGAAGCACCTCCTCCATAGACATCCATTAAAAAACAATGGCCGCTTGTCCCCTCATCAGTGTACTGCCCATAGAAGGTATATGGGACTGTTATTTTATGTTATGTAGGCTCAACCATGTAGAAGGGTTCTAGGGTGTGGTTTGTAAAGTGTGCGTCAGTGTAATGACTCTGCAGACAAATTACAAGGTTCCGCCCGTTCCAACCAGTATTTATGCTGGTTTATAATGCAATAATGGCAAATGTGTTGATCGCAATAAAGAAAAATTAATGTGTTAAACTTATCACATGCATTAGCGTGTTAATTCTGACAACTCTAATATATATATATATATATATATATATATATATATATATATATATATATATATATATATATATGCAGTATACACTTCTGGGCAAAAAAAAATTGGTCCTAAATGGCAAAACATTATGTTTTTAATGGTCTTAACCACAAATCATTGGTTGGAAATTAGCAAGAATTGAACAAATAGATAAAGTAACTTAGTATGGGATAGTTTTTCCCTTTGATTGCTTAAAAACTTATAAAGAGCTTTTACAGAAAGAAGAGTCATTGTTGTTTCACCCAATGTTAATGGCTTCAAACAGTTGATAATTAGTTGAAAACTTTTCTCATTCAAATCTGGACTCTGACCAGGCCAAAACATGAGCCTGATGGACTTGTTCTCAAGCCAGGTCTTGGTGGTCTTTGCTGTGTGGGCAGGAGAACTGTCTTGTTGAAAAATAACATCTGATCGTTCCTCTTTAGAAAACCTTTATGCAATATTCTCCTGTACTCCAAAGCATTAATTGACTTTTCACAGTGAAGCAGCTCACCAGTACCAGCAGCTGAAAAGGCTCCCCACACCATAACACCTCTTCCTTCATGCTTCACTGTGGTAATCATGTATTCACTATTGTATTTTTCACCAGATCTTCAAAGACACCTCTCTGGACCATCACCATGCAATTCAAATCATGATTCATCACTCCACACAACTCTGCTGAACCACTCTGAATCAAACTTTCCATATTCTGCCAAAACCTTCATTCTGTTTTTGATGTTTTTCTGAAACAGCAATGGCTTTTTAACACATCTTCTAGACACAAAACCTGCATTAGATAACCTTCTGGTTATTGTTCTTCTCGAAAGAGTCTTGTTTTCTGAGGTCTTGAATTCTGGTGACAGTTTTTGTAGGCTTTTTTCCCTGTCTTTGAGAACTGTACATTTCCAAAAGTGGTCATCCCTGCATGAAGAGGCTTTGGGCCTTCCAGATCCTTTCTTTCTGGCAACATCACCTTTAGGGTCTTGTGATCTTCAGAATAGCTACAGTTGGCCTGAGACAGACCTGAGGCATGTACTATGGCTAGCCAGGTAAGTTTTAGTTTAGTTTGCCTCAACCCCAGGTTTTAGGTACCACGAAAGTAGGTCGGCTTTTTGCCGTGTTCATCGCAATAGCAATTTACACTACACGGATAACCTGCTCCGTAGCATATTTCGTTCTTTATTACAGATCGCTAACAGATGCTGAACCAATCAGCTGTGAGTAAAAAGTCATCTCTGACACAATCAAGTCACTCCCCCGTGTCTCTTAAAGCTAGGGTAACCAGATTCCTGATTATGGAAAACAGGACAGTCCCCTTCCAGCAAAAATGAAACTGACGTATCCTTACCTAGGCACTGTCAGGGTTCAGAAAGAAGAGGATTCAATTTTCAGGGTAATACACAGTTTATTGCGAAAACGGGAGTTCAAGGGGTAACAAAGAGAAGCGAGGGCTAGACTGGATAAGGTCCACAGTCAATGACGGTTGCAGGTAGCTCAGACAAAATCCATGGAAGGGTAATGCCCAGCCAAGAGCAGTCCACACAGGAAGTCAAGGATGATGGCGAATGAGACAGGGGGAGCAACGGGAAGAGGTGGCAGGTGAGGCGGAGAGAAGGGGAAGGGAGATGGCAGCGGGGAAGCCGGAGGTGGCGGGAAGATGAGCACTGTCCAGCAGCCACGGAGACGGGGAGACTGGAGAGAGAAAAAAAAAGGAAAAACAAGACAAAACTAATCTGAAGGCAAGCCACAGGAGATAAAATAAAATGAAACAAATTACAAAATAAATAAACGAAAAAACCTATTAACTATTCCAAGTAAAAGTGTAGAAAAAGGAAAGAGTAAATAAACTGGATAAAACTAAAAATCAAAACAAGGTTGATAACAAGCAGGGCTCAAGACACAACAAAAGAAAAGCAAAATAGGAATAACTTGGAATCCAAAGCAAAATCAAAACTGAAGAAAATAAGGCTTGACTAGATAACTAGACTACCAGGAAAGGCAAGATGAAAAGCAAGACGTGAATAACAAGATGCATAAACACGATCTGGCACGGAACAAAAAATACGAAGGGAATAAAAATGAAAGCTAATGAGGGGTAAAGCGTGAGATTAATAATGAACTAACAGGGTAATAAGAGGGCGGGGCGACAACTGACAGTTGAATGCATGGCAAACACAACAGAACAACACGTGCAGAAGCACATGGCGAATGAACACAAACACCACACGCCGGAGCACGTAGGCGGACAAACAAGGCAGCCATGCGCTCTGGACAAACAACGGCACAGACACAAACACAACTAGGCTGACCAAACCGGCATCCTGAAAGGCACAGATCGATGTGAAGTAGAGGGTGTATCTGTAACCACATCTGTAACTGTTGTCACCTTGTACTTTTCGCTGGCATCAAGTTTATTGTAAAATGCAGTGCAGTCCAGTCCAAAATTAAGATGTGTGAAAAGCATTGCCTTCATGACTGTTACACTGAGTTGAGATTTATCTGGTGTCCATGCTGCATTCATTAATGAGAACACACGCTCCACAGATGCAGATGTCCCAGGCAGCATAAAAAAAACTCCACGACCTTGGCTAAGACTAAGAAGTTGATGGTCTTGCTCTCCAGCTCATGAAAAACGTCTGTCCATCTCTCAGACACGGCTGTCTTGTTCATTTTCCACTCAGTGATTCGACGAGTGACAATGATTTTCACGCAAGCCCACTCATCAAAAAGCATGGTTTCATCAATCAAACTGAGAGCAGGGATTCTGGAGTAGAAGTGTTCGAGGTAGCTCTGAATGTCATTCCACTCTGGGATGTCTCTCAGTAGGGCCCACACAAGTTTTTTTGTGTTCTCCAATGAGAGGCTCCAATTTTGGAGGTAATCCACCGATGCTGAATAAACGTTTCTCACTGCACAAATGAAATCATCTGCTCGCATGTCACCAGCCTCAACCAGGACATCCAACTGCTTTTTAATGTCAGAGCGAATGAATGATTCCTCCAGCCTAGCCTGCAAGATTTTTTTCAGGTCATGAATGTGCAAAGCCACTTCTGTGGCTGATATGTGGTCTTGCTCTACTATCTCCAGTGCATGGTTAAAAGTGGCTGTTTGCTTGAGTGTGAAGCCAATCCAAAGTTTAGTGCAAGGATCACTGAAAATGTATCTTAGAAACTTTGAGCATTTTTTTTGAGAAAGTATGCACGCAGACCATTGAAAATGTGTAGTATTCTTTCAAGAGCAGGACTAAGAGAGATGAAATGTGACTTGCCATGCTGCAGTATTTTCTGATAGTCCAGCTGCACAAAAGTGAGTATGTTGCAAATTACAGCTTCAGATTTGGTGCAGGCAGAAGAAAATTTCAGATTACACAATTTCTTTATCAATTTCACAGTGCGATCAGATGACCAAAAACTATGGCCATGCACAACAGAATGATAAGCAAAAAGTCCTTCACTTGCGTGCAGCTTGTCAGATTCGGAACTTTGCTTCACAAAAAAATCGTTAACACTTTGTGTAGCACACTTACTTTTAACAGCATCCACATGCTTTTTGTATGAACATGCATATGATGTCGATGCAGCCTCCATGGGCGATGGAAAAGCGAGCTCCACAAATCTCACACCTCACTTTACTAAGCTCTGTCTGTGACTCCTTTTTAAGAAATGTAAACTCTTTCCCTCATTAGATCCTCATTAAATGCACATACACGCTTCCTTGACATTTTTTGAGCCGCAATTTCATCTGTGTGCTCTTTAAAACTGACTCTTCAATCAGTTCACTAACTGGACGTCTATTGATAGAGGATTGTGAATTTTTTGTAATCTGTGTAGTATATTCATTGCAGAAGAATGAACAATTGCTATGCAAAATGACTTGAATCCAGGAAAACCCAACCTTTTATCCCTGGAATTCCTCAAAGCCAAAGCAAAACTAAGAGACTGCCAAAATGGCACCCTAACGTCTGGCATGGCCCAGCTCAATGAGATTAACCATATTTGGCCAATTACGTGAACAAAGGAGACTTGTCCAAGATCACATACCCGAAAACACTCATGTTAATAAATTATTCATATGACTATCGTCTTTGTTCAAGACACAGAGATTGAACAGACTTACTGGATCTGAACTGCTGACTTCTCTTTAGTAGGACAAAAACTTATGCTCATAACTTCAAATGTACAAATTAACTTTTCAAGTGTATACAAGTGTATCTCAGGACATCTCATCTTAATTTAGGAACTTTTACACAATCACAAAACTTACTTTACTGTAATTATATCCTGCACATAATCTGCCAAAGTGCCTAGGACTCTCATTCAAGGTTTAACCTGATACTATACCCTGACAATCATGTTTCTCATAACGTGTAATGTATTATCCATGTTTTAAACCCGATTAATTAACCATTATATCTTTTAATCTGACATCCTATTTGGAGCTCTCAGTTTAAGAACAAAGAAAGGGAGGTCCCACCCCCTTCTTCTCGAAGTTACACTCAAGAGCGTGAGATCTGAAGCTGTGAAATTCCAAGATTTACTAACATTTTACCCTCTTAAATAAATGGAACTAACATTGTTCTTGTCTTTCTCATATGTATATCTACCTTAGAGATGGTCACACTACCTCATATAAGGTTGTCCTTGCTTTAACCATATGATTTATTCTTATTACTCTTGTAATCATTTATCATGAATGTTATTACCATTGCAATTATTTTTATTATTCTAATGTTTACTATCATTGAGATTCTTTCTGTATTTCAGGAATGTTTATGTTAATTAATTGTTGATATATTCAGTTGTATCCAAGATATAAAATGTATAGTTAAAATGTAATTTTTTGAGTGGGAATTTTTAAGAATCCTTTACACAAAGGATTGTAAATCAACTTTGAAACGGAAGGAAGGAGTTGACCATGTGACTCTGAAAAGTCACTTCTGTTTGGCTCAGGACACCTTTGGGGTGCGGCCAGTCTACACTCAAGACTTTGGTACCAAAGAAGAATGCTCTCTTCTCTTGCTTCTTCACTTCCTCCGCAGCCCTGTATCCTCCGCGCTCTTGCCCTCGTGGCTTGCAGCTTCGTCCCGGCACCCCTCAAGTTCCGTACCATGTAGAAGTCCAAGAAGGCTCGGACACCAACTTCAGAGGAAGCCCTTCTCTTCTCTGTGCTACAACCCACACACGTGAGGGGAGCTGCGAGTCTTCAGTGCGGAAGGCCTCGCTTAAAAGCCCGCCTCATCATCCATTGACGCAACAGACAACAGACATCCACGATCTTAACCGGAGTCCAAAACATCAACTGAACAACCAGAACTTTCTACAGAGAACCAAGCAACTACACGCAAGTACATCTCTAGATTTGCTAAAAGTACTGGTGGTCTCTTTAATATAATTTGAGTTACCTGACTGCAAATCGAGTTTGACTGAATTATCAAAGGTTCTTAAGGCATTGTCTACAGACTCCATAAAGTTTTCCTTTTCCATTCAAGCTACTCTGTTCATTTACTCACCAACCTGTTCCATGTCTGTCTATGTGTTAGATTAGTTTTTATGTTGGATTAGCAATAAAGTCGTGTTTGTATCCATAGATAATTTGACTGTGATATATTTTGATAATCTCATTACGTGACTTTTCAGAGATCTGGCCCTAAAGCAATACCTAAAATATTTGTGATCTTATTTTCAATAAGCCATGAGAATAACATTACTCCAATAAGTGAATTAATCATAATTCCCTTATTAAAGCTAATTTCTTACAATAGAAATTGTGAGCGGATGCAACAAGCTGTTATATTACAATTTTAATGGTGGAGAATTTTATTCAGACAAATAATCTAATTATTTGTTATTTATCTTTCTTACAATGGTTTTCGAATGTGACTAATTCCATTATAAATTCCTTACATAATGATGGAGGTACATGGGCACTTTAACCCATACCATGTACATTTATACTACCAAAAATTCCTACATCTGTTTCAAAGCTGCTATTCTGATTACCCTAAATATATTTAGTTCAGTTTTATTTCTTAAGGACAATGGCATTTTACCCAAAATGAGGTTTTCTGGATGTATTTCTATTGTGCAGTTAAATATTAAATTAACCTGTCTAAACACTTCATTCCAATAAGTTGTCAATTTAGAGCACTCATATAGAATTTGACTGTAATGAGCCTTTTTTTCTTACAAATTCTCTGACAATCCCCTTTTACCATGCTATTGTATTTGCTTTGAATAACAGGTGTTATATAAAAAAATCTAATTTGTATCTTCCAAGCATATTCCCTCCAAACACTGGATTGAGTAGTATGGAATGTATAATATGATATTTCTTCCGAGTCTTGCTGAATAATTTGTATTTTTAATTCATCCTCCCACCTACATATACAAGACTCTGAATAAAATTATATCTCTTTTAAGTACACTCTTTAAAATTCCTAAACTTTTTATTGGATTAGTTGTATTGTATGTATCAATTATATAATTTATTCATGGTGTAACAAGGCAGGCGAGAAATGAGGATCTAAACACAGCATTAATGAAACAAAAGATAAACAAAGTACTCAGAATATAAAGAAACAAAACACAGGAACAAAACACAGGGACCCAAGAACAGAACATAACAACACATGCGAAGACTGACAAAGAAACCAGGGGAAACAAGGGCTTAAATACACAAGGGCAAACAAGGGAACGAGGAACACCTGGGGAAAACAATCAGGGGAAAACCAATCATGAAAGAAAATGTCCTAGTTTCTTTCATAACCTCCATTCCCTGATGGAGGGAACGAGATGTTGTGTCGATGTAGTGACACTAGGGGTCACTCTTGGGAGCCCCGAACACCTCTGCTTTTGAAAAAAGGCCAATGGGAATTGGCGAGTAGAATTTGCATGCCACTCCCCCGGACATACGGGTATAAAAGGAGCTGGTATGCAACCACTCATTCAGGTTTTGTGCTGAGGCGTCGAGACAAAGTCCCGGCCATTTCAGCAGGTAGTTCAGCGTTGTGGCAAGAGGGACACAGCGTCTCGTTCCCTCCATCAGGGAATGGATGTTACAAAAGTAACCAGGACTTTCCCTATCTGTCACTCACTCAACGCTGTGTCGATGTAGTGACACTAGGGGTCCCTATACAAAATGCCACAACTAGCTGAACTGTGTTACGTGGACTGGCGGTGCGAGACGGGCAGACCGCTGTGTGCCTCATAGCCAGCACGCCAGCACGCCGTGACGTAACCTCCCCCAACGCTCTTATGAGCGTCAAATGGTTCTTTGGGAATAAGTCGACTGGCCAACAAATAAGGACAGGCTAGCCCAGCCGTGGCCTCTTTTCCTCTTTTTTTCTCCCTAAAAAGAGGGGAATTTCTTAACTGACTGGGGGCCATAAATGTCTACGTCGGGGGGGGGGGGGTTGTCACTCACCGCGGAGACCACACCCCGCCCAGAGAAGGGGGGGTATTTCGAGTGGAAATACATCACATGGTCTTACCGAGTCTTGTCGGAAGTATGTCATGTGGAGAAGTCACATGGTAGGTTCTACCCGAGGGGGGAGGAGTTTCTACAAGCATGGTGACCAGGGGCAGAGGGGCCTCTACCCAAGAAAGATGCAGTTTACCGACAGGGAAACGATTTAGTGGTAGATATATCACATGGGGTCACCTATGGGGAACCAGAACATGTGGAGCACCTACCCCAGTATAGGGATTAGTTAGCACATGTACTGTGCCGGCAGCGAGTTTCTCCGCAAACTCGTCTGCCATCACGATGGTGTCAATGACCCAGTGGGAGATCCTCTGTTTGGAGACAGCGCTTTCCGCTGTCCACCAAAGCAGACAAAGAGCTGCTCGGAGCTTCTAAAGCTCTGCGTGTGATTCAAATAGATGCGTAAAGCATGCACCGGACACAGCAACCCCAAAGCTGGGTCTGCCTCCTCCTGGGGCAGCGCTTGCAGGTTCACCACCTGATCCCTAAACAGGGTTGTGGGAACCTTGGGCACATAGCCCGGTCGGGGTCTCAGGATCACGTGAGAGTAGCCCGGACCGAACTCCAGGCACATTTCGCTGATAGAGAACACCTGCAGGTCCCCTACCCTCTTGATGGAAGAGAGCGCAGTCAGGAGGGCAGTTTTCAAATAGAGTGCCTTATGCTCAGCTGAATCCAGGAGCTCGAAGGGGGCTCCCCATGAGGGGATGAGACGCAGTCTGGAGGGATTCAACCTCCTAGCGCCTCTCAGGAACCTGATGATCAGGTCATGCTTCCCTAAGGACTTACCGTCCACTGTGTCGTGGTGTGCCACTATAGCGGCTACATACACCTTCATACACCTACATACACCTCGTGAGGAGCGTGAGGTCTGAAAACCACATCTGGGTGGGCCAGTAGGGTGCTACTAGGATGACCTGCTCCTTGTCCTCCCTGACCTTGCACAGGGTCTGTGCAAGTAGGCTCACTGGGGGAAAAGCAGATTTGCATAGTCCAGGGGGTTAGCTGTGTGCCAGCGCGTCCACTGCGGTGTTGAGGTCGCCCGGGATGTGAGTTGCTCGTAGCGACTTGAGGCACTGCTAACTCCAGAGGAGGAGATGGCGGGCGAGTTGTGACTTGAAATGGGAGTGTAGACCACCTTGACGGTTGATGTACGCTACCGTCGCTGTGTTGTCCGTCCGGACCAACACGTGCTTGCCCTGGATCAACGGCCAGAACCTCCGCAGGGTAAGTAGTACTGCCAACAACTCGAGGCAGTTGATGTGCCAATGCAGCCGCGGGCCAGTCCAGGAGCCGGCGGCTGTGTGCCCATTGCATACGGCACCCCAGCCCGTCTTGGAGGTGTCTGTCATAATCATGATGCCCCTGGAGACTTGCTCTAGGGGAACCCCTGCCCGTAGAAATGCTAGGTTGTTCCAAGGGCTGAAGAGGCGGCGAAAGATCGGCGTGAAGACCATGCGATGTGTCCCGCGGTGCCATGCTCATCTCGGGACTCGAGTCTGAAGCCAGTGCTGAAGCGGTCTCATATGCATCAACCCGAGCGGTGTGGCAACCGCAGAGGATTCCATATGCCCCAGGAGACTCTGAAAAAGTTTCAGTGGACCCACTGTCTTCTGTCTGAACACCTTCAGACAGTTCAGCATCGACTGTGCATTCTCGTTCGTGAGGCGTGCCATCATAGAGACTGAGTCCAACTCCAAGCCGAGAAAAGCGATGCTCTGAACCGGGGAGAGCTTGCTCTTTTTCCATTTGACATGAAGCCCTAGACGGCTGAGGTGCCTGAGCACCAGGTCCCTGTGTGCGCACATTAACTCTCGAGAGTGAGCTAGGATCAGCCAGTCGTCAAGGTAGTTGAGCTTCTCAATGCTTAGAGGAATTTATAGGCCATCTTGGTGTAATTCTGTCTTAATTCTTCTTAATTTCCTTCTGCCTGCTTACTCAGATCCTACAGAGAAGTCAAATAAGGTAAAATATATGTGTAATAGGTGGTATATCTTCTCAAGCTTACCCTGCCTGTCATTCTCCTGTGCCTCAAGAGTCAGCTGGTTTCTTCTTGCTACACTTACTGAGGAAGGATGCATTATCAGCTGTCTTTCTGACATGCATACACCTATGCAAAAGCAAAACATAGCTATCAGCCTTCCTGCAGCAACAGGTTTTAACGATAGCAAATTAATGTACTCTTCAGCAGAGGTTAGAATGTGTTTAATATATCTAGGTTTACCATAAATGAATGCATCAAATACAGTATGTAATGATAAAAAAAAATATTAACAGCAAGTTAATTTCACAACACTCAAAGTTAGCGTGTTTCCTAACTGCTGTTTCGTGCAAGATATGGAATATGGATAATCCATAACTAAAGTGTCCATTTTGGAAGCATTGGAATCAAAACAATTTATCTTCCATCTGATTTTATTAGCTCACATGTAACAATGTGTTTGTGTGCAGGATTAACATGTTCAATTACTAATGCAATTGTGTCAAGAAGGATATAGCTGCAAGCAAAGCTTAAAAAAATGGGCGGGAGCTCCAAACCACCAGCAAAGATAAAGGGAGCCCCTAACCTAACCCTTTCCCTAACCCAAACTGTGTGTGGAAGTGACACCCCCTTTTGGAATAACCCCGCCCCCTTCCGGAGTAACCCCACTCTCTTTTGGAGATTCCGCCAACATTTGGAGACCTCTGGCCTGCAGCTATATCACTGTAGGACCACACCGCCATGTTTGTGACCAAAATTCCATTTACCTTGGGATGCGACAAAAGTCTGTAAAATTTTTGTTTCTATTTACAAATATTGAAAAGGTGATACTGCTGTTTAATTACCAGAGCCAATAAAGTTTTATCTTTAAAGTGACACTGCTTCATTTAGCCAGAGTCAAGCAGCGATGAAGGGGAAGAGCACGGATAAAACATTTGGATTGGATTTTGCTCATTTATTCAGAAGTGTCAGTTATCTGTACACGTGTCAATTATACTGTATTTATAACATAATCGAGTCGGGTACAATTAAACTGGAAATGGATATAGGACGATGTTATTCATAACACCCAGACTGTGTAAAAGGTAAGTCATAATTGTGCACATTGTTATAAATAAAAAAAGCACTATAATGTGATTATAGTATATATTTAATATATGCTAACGTTAGTCAATAAACAACACATAATAAGATTATGAAGCGCACACTTTTTTCACATCACCAGACTACAATGTAAACATATTGGTCTTAAACACTAATATGCCTTGGTTATTTTCTTTGTATTTTTCACGAGTTAAAAGCAGCTCTTTCATTCATACAGATGGGATCATCACAGACATTTTGTAATATTGTAACCAAATCAGAGCAGAAAACAACACAAACATTTGTAACTTCTGAATGAGAGATGTTTACGGAGGTGTACCAGTAGGCGTGTGCTCGCCTGGTCACACACATCATATTCACTGGTGTACGTAGTTGAATTGTGGATAAAATATATTTAAATATCTGTGAAATCAAATTTGGCAATATTTGTGCTAACCTCCTGGGACTTAGCACGGATCAAAAGCATTTTTGATGTTTTTCTTGATATCGTTTCACAGAAGTTTTTCCATTTGCCGCCATTGCTTTCTCCTGCTGATGGTCAAAAAAATGCTGGTGTTACAATATATTCAGTTCCTGAGATATTTGGTTCCAGTGGGCAGAGCATACATGAATATTAATGAATTATCCTGACATGCGTGTTGAAGTGGAACTGAAAATGTTAGCGCACCACCGTCATGACTCAAGTTCAAATTGTCTAAAGGATTATTTTGAAAAGGAATTTAAGTTTCAGCGTCAAATGAAGTATGTAATAATTACAATATTCAGATTTTCGTAACAGTTTGCAGTTTATAAATGCAATATGTGTTTTGATTAGTTTTGTGTTCCTGAATTCAGCATTTACTGAAGTAGGTATTAAGCATTAGGTATTATATACAGGGTTGGGGGGTAACAAGATACATGTAACAGAATTACGTATTTAAAATACAAAATATAAGTAACTGTATTCCACTACAGTTACAATTTAAATCATTGATATTTAGAATACAGTTACATTTAAAAAGTATTTAGATTACTGAAGAGATTACTTTGCATTTTATTGTGATTTGTTTCATTTAATATTTAGTCCTTTCAGATGGAAAAATGAATACATATAAATGATGCGATCCAAAGTACATTTAAACAGTGGTGAAACACTTTCTTATGATGTGTTACATTCATTCGAGCAGACAGAGAAGTATGTTTGAAGTAAGTTTGGAGCAGGAGAAATAGAAATAAACCTTGTGTAAATTGTCAGCTTTACACTAAGCTAAAATGCTATTTCTAGCCATCTTACATGCACGTTACCAGGCACGTTCATATTTTTTTATCAAGAAAATTCAGGTTGCATCATAATTTCATTTTTTCTAGTAAGACCTTTGATATTAGGGCAGAAATCTTATTTTATAGTCAAAACAAGTGAAAAAATCTACCAGTGCTGAAGAAGTAATCCAAAGTATTGAGAATACGTGACTGACCTTGAGTAATCTAACGGAATACGCTACAAATTACATTTTACAGCATGTATTCTGTAATCTGTAGTGGAATACATTTAAAAAATAATCCTCCCAACTCTGACTATATATATATATATATATATATATATATATATATATATATATATACTGTTGTGGAATGTAATGTTGTGGAATGTTGTTTGATGACAGCTTCCAAATTTAAGTGATTCATGGTGATGAGGTAATTTACCCTGTTCTGACTTGTGTTTAACATACAGATTCTGTCCTCACTTTGCAGTCCTTTTCCTCAGTTAGACAAATAGGTAAATTCCCTAGGCTGACAAAATGAGACAAAGACAGGCCTACATACAGTCATAAAGCCTGACTGAGGCCTACATACCATCATAAAGCCTGACCACGCCAAAATCAAACAAAGGGAGTCCAAAACAAATCCCATGAAGCCTTGCTCACTTTACACCTATGTGTGAAATTCTGAAGGATCAAACTCTCAACTCCTATTGTATGAGGCGTACGACAGCACGCGCCCTCAACCATGACATCATCGGGAGTAGAAAAACCTCTGAGATTTTTCTGGGCGTTGCTTCCAGCGACATTACGTGCCGTGTCTAGACGCAGCTCTGCTGCTCTCAGGTATAGCCTCGTTACACAAGGAAGTAACGTACGACTTGAAACTTTGGCCATACAATCTTCATCTCACTAGACGAGTTGAGATTTCTCTGTGTTCCACCGAACACGCTAACTGATTTGAAGGAGACCGCCGAGCAATCCGCGTCTTCACCCGTTTGCCTGCAGAAGTGAAGATGATTTCTCTTCCCTCTTCAACCAAGTCGACTTTGCTGTTTTCTCCGCTAGCCCGCCGACAGAGTGAGGAAACGGCCTCCTGTCATCACCTGAGCTTCGAGGAACCGAGTTGAAGTTAAACGATGGAGGAACACACGTTCTACCTGCGTCCTCTTGCGATTCAAGTAAGAGGTTTACGTCTGGGCACAGATAGATTATTATAGTGTGTTATTCTTGTGTATCAAGGTTATTGCTTGTACAGTTTACAGACTGCTGAGTCCGCTCATTGCTGCTAATAATACTCAAGGTATTACTGTAATGTACCGTTACCACGAATGAGATTTGCTGTATTGTAGTCCAACCAAATTGGACTGATGTGTATTTCTGCCATCGCAAGTGAGACCGGCACACTGAGTTTATCATTAAAGAACCAAAGACCGCGTAATGGTTTACAAGCCATTCACCGCGTCTCTGAGTGATAAACTAACAGTTGCCTTCTCCACCTCCCCCCCTCACGATTGCGAAAACCGGCTTCGGTGCTGTCACTCTTCTCGCTCTCTCTCATACTAACCGCACACACACGCAACCCCTCACAAACATACCTGCACACACATTTGGCTAGTAGATAACTTGGTGATAAAGCTCAGTTTTGTCCCTAAGTTATTGTACAAGTGGAGACACGCGCTAAACGGGCAGATGCCATTAACTAGCCTCTCTCCTCCCACATTCGCGGCCATGTTCTCTGGCTGGAAACCTCACGTGACGTACTCTCCACAAGAGCCATGTCCGCCATTTTGTGCGCGTCACTCCTTACACACACACCCATTCACACACACACACACATACCTTCCTCTCATGTATTATAGGCTTATTTGTTACCATATCTAATCATGTTACTGTTTAGTTTGTAGTTGGAAGTCGAAAGTTTATTGACTGCATTGTATTGATTATAACTGATATTACTGCATCAATAAACTTTGTTATGCTTTAAGTGTTTTGGTTTGTTTTGCATACACCTGTGTCAAGGGCCGGCAGGGGATGTCAGTGCTCGGATTCAAGCCTTCATTGTTTTCCTTTTGAATGTCTATGTTCTCCGGACGTCGACATTCCTAAGAGAACAATCTTATAGTGAGACTGCTATACTGTTTGGTTATTAGTCCCTGATTCCATGGTGGTGCCCCAGCGATATTAATCCTTATTAATATTCTATTAATTTTGATAATATTCTTTGATCATTGTTGATTTAAAGGATTAAAAAGCTAACATTGATTCTAATAAATCTTTGATAATTATTAATCATTGCTAATAACCAAACCCTCTTCTGAACATAGCGGCCAACAATATATAAATGATATATACAGCAATTATCAGAAACACTTAAATACAATGCTTTCTACAAGTGATCATAGAAAGAATGGCTTCAGAAATCTAGCTGTGATTGTAATTTAAGCACTGCCTTTTACTGAATAAAACTGTATAAGAATGTTTGCTGGCAACCATTTAAAAGACTGCATGACTAGGTACAGAACTGATAGCGACTAGCAAGCAAAAAAGCATTAAATAAATGATTCGTACATGATCCAGAACAATACTCAAGACTCATTCACAGGTGTTCTTCTCATTTCTTATTTTCAAGTTTAGCCTACTCTATGTACAATGACAAAATCATCTGCTGCACACACCAAAAGGCATGTTGCACCAATTCTGTATTAACTTCTGTATTATATGTTATGTAAATTTTAGTCACATGAAACAGTTACCAAAGCCTAATAATTTGAGGAAGCAGTCACAATGAGCGTGACTCTTCTTGGAAAGATAATAAAAGTTTCAAAAACATTATATGAAATTAAACACAAGATTAGCGAGTGCCCCAGAAAATAGTTTATTAAAACATGGCCTTGGCACACTGGACAAATGAAACAGCCTCCATATTTGCTTGGATAACATATCGCCAGTGGTTCCAGCCATTGCAGCTCTCACATTCAATCTGAAAGAGACAATGACATTGACATCACATGCGTATGAATTTATTCTTACAAGATCATGTCAGATTAATACACATTTGAATTTCGTAACGCAAACTGAAATTCCAAATTAGTTTTCATATTAATATACTAAAATGTCCACTCACAGTGTCTTCAGTGAAATTATATTTGTACCTTACTAAAAACAAATCTGTTGTCTTTTGTGAAACAAGTGCATCACAAACGCAAAACTAAAACATAACATTCATAATATTGGTAATGATAACATATGTACTATTTCCTATCATCCCAATAAAACAACAACAACAACACATTCTTGTGGTAGCTGCTGGCCTGTTTTTTTTTTTTTTCATCCAATTTGGAATGCCCAATTCCCAGTGCATTTTTAAGTCCTTGTGGTCATGTAGTGATTTGCCTCAATCCGGGTGGCAGAGGATGAATCCCAGTTGCCTCCGTGTCTGAGACCATCAACCCATGCATCTTATCACGTGGCTTGTTGAGTGCATTGCCATGGAGACATAGCGTGTGTGGAGGCTTCACACCATCCACCGTGGCATCTGCGCTCAACTCACCACACGCCCCACCAAGAACGAACCACATTATAGCGACCACGAGGAGGTTACCCCATGTGACTCTACCCTCCCTAGCAACAGGGCCAATTTGGTTGCTTAGGAGACCTGGCTGGAGACACTCAGCACGCCCTGGGATTTGAACTAGCGAACTCCAGGTGTGGTAGCCAGCGTATTTTACCACTGAGCTACCCAGGCCCCCCGGCCTGTTTTGTTTTTGTTTTGTTGTTGTTGTTGTTTTGTTTTTTTGCATTAATTTCCATGAGAACTGGTGCCTCTGCACACTACAATAATAATAATAATAATAATAATAATAATAATAATAATAATAATAATAATAAATATAGCTGCAATCAGCAATTAACGGGGTTCAAGCGGTTTAAGGCCTTTAAGCACATGCGTAAAAAGGTATTATGTTTTATTTAGCAAGCATGTAACCACCTAGATCATAGATGGAATAGACCATTAACAGCCAATACAGGCAATTTACAAAGTAAATACATGGTTTTTAAAGCTATTTAAAACTCATAACGCCATCTATGGTCCGATCTCCATAAAAGTCTGCATGCTTCTTTAGAATCATATATCGCATGTGCTCACCTAATTTCATGAAGTTCTGAGTTTTTGTTTAGGAATTATGGGCTTATTTGTACACTTGACCACACTCATTTTATAAATGACACTGTTATAGCTACCCAAAGGGTAAAGTAAAAGAAATATATATATATATTTTTTTTTGATAATTATTGACCTAGAGAGTCCAGAGAATTGTACTGCATTGGTTTTATTGAGGTGGAGCAAAAAGCCTAGGACTAGATCACAAATGTAGGTTTTTTATATAATCGTGAATATTTAATGAACAATTTGATTGACAGCAGTGGTTCTTGAGGCAAAGTTGTTCAGTATGAGGAGAACTATATGAATTATAGCTGCGTCCCAATTCAGAGGCGGCATCCTTCAAAGGTCGCATACGAAGGCAGATTGTGTCACTGCTGCGCGACAAAGGCTGTCCCAATTCGAAGGCTCCTTCAAATGCGGCCTCCAAATCTGATCCAACAGATGGATCCTTCGTGGTCTTGCCTACCCCAGAATTCATTGCACACCAGTGATGACAGGATTTTTTTGAGAGAAACTGCCGAATTACACTTTTAAACGTCAGTAATGGGTTTCAACTTACTCAAATATCTAATGATACAAATGTAAAAAATCTTTTAAAAAAAACTTTAAAGTGGTTCAAATGTTGACTTATATCTTACTAAGATGCGATTATATATAGTTTATACTGTTTATTATATAAAGAAATGGACCATGGTGAAAATATTTAGACAGTTTGTGAACCCTGTTTTGTTTTCAGACAGTTTAATATAACCTTCAAAAAAGTCCAGCACAAACGTTACAGTCACTTGGCAGCTGTCACAGTTGTTGGGCGACAAGAGCAGTCCTCCGTAGGCTAGACTGTCCCAATTAACAATGCTCAGTCCGACCTTCGCGGCCTTCGAAGGATGCAACCTTTGAATTGGGACACAGCCATTGTGTGTATGTGTGAAAAACCATGTGATTATAGAGGCATAAAACTCGTTAGCACCATCCATTGGCCGATTCTTTTAAATTTCTCACAGATCTCTCGGGCCAGGAGTCGAACAGGCTCACCGAGTTTTGTGCCGATCGGCCTAAGTTAACCTTGTCTAATAGGTGCTCAAACTTCATTGGCCGATGGAGGCCATGTATGCCCTCATAGACAGTCATGGCACCATGGACAAAGACACTGCATGCCAATTGTCAACTCAATCAGACTAACGGTTGCATAGTTAGAGCTGTTTTCATGTTTTTTTTCCTGTTATAGCACCACTAAGTGGCCAATTTCCGTGTTTTTTTTTTTACTGTGACCTCAGATTGGGCTCATACACATGTGTACCGAGTTTGGTGAAAATATCTAATTTTGTTCGGGCGTTATAGCCATTTTAGTAAAAATGGCCTGCCCTTTTTGAACGTTTTGGCACCCCCTCCTGAGTCAAAATTTCAACTTTTTTTTTTTTTATAATCATTGATAATCAGACTCCAGAGTATATTTCTGCACTGGTTTGGTTCCAGTCGGGTGAAAAACCTAGGACTAATTCGCAAAAGTAGGTTTTTAACATTATCTGAATATTTACCGAACGGTTTGACAGACAACAATGCTTCTTAAGGCAAAGTTGTTTAGAATGAGAAGAGCTATCTGGTGATATATATATTACTTGTGTTTTTTCACAACACTGCATTATATACAACCATTAACACTTACAAAAATTGTGATAGCACCACCTAGTGGCCGATTTTTTTTAAAAACTTTGCACAACCCTCTCAGACCAAGAGTCAAATAGGTCCACCAAGTTTCGTTCCGATCGGTCATTGTTAACCTTGTGTAATAGCTGCTGAAATTTGATTGGCCAATGGCAGCCATGTTTTTCAACATACGTGAATGTCCATATAGACAATGATGGCAGCTGAGACAAAGACAATGTATGCAAATTTTGAAATCAATACAGCCAATTTCATGTTTTTTTTATTTTTTTTTTATTATAGCGCCATCATGTGGCGACCAAAGATTGACCTCTTATATAAGCATGCCAAGTTTGGTGACCATATCTAATTTCCGTCAAGAGTTATAGCCATTTACATAAAATTGACCACTCCTACTTCTGATTTTTTCACATACCGTAGCTAGCTTGAGTCGAAAGTTCAAACTTTTTTTGATAACTTTTGATATTGAGACTCCATAGAATCGTTTGGCACTGGTTTGTTCCCAATCGGACGAAAAACCTAGGACTAGTTCGCAAAAGTAGGTTTTATAAAAAATCCAAGATGGCGTAACATTTTTATAGGCGGAAAAAAATCAGAGATATACGTTTGGTTTGAGCCAAGGATTCCAGTGGTATAAAGCACTTAAGTCTACGACAAATGGTCTAGAAGTTATGAGCAGTTTCGCGTTTTTGATTGCTGTAGCAGCCCCTATTAACCGATTTGGCCGAGTCCGTGTTTTGAGTAGCGAGCAATACTACTACCATCTGACCAAGTTTCAAGTCTTTAGGCCTTACGGTTTGCTCTGCCCGATCAGTTTTATGGTGGAATAATAATAATAATAATAAAAATCTTAACAATAACAATAGGGTTTCAGTGCTAACCACTTGAACCCCTAATAAAAATCTTAACAATTACAATAGGGTTTCAGCGGTAAGCGCTTGAACCCCTAAAAATCTTAACAATTACAATAGGGTTTCAGCGCTAAGCTGAATATGCCACGAGAACAAAGCATAAATCAACATTTTATGTTGCAGCATATGGCATATATTGATAAGTGACCCACATGAATTGCTATCAGGTTGTTAACTGTGATAAAGGCAGAAACTTGTTTCTTGTGTCCAGTAGAAATATTTAAACATCCTTTGTAAAGCAAATTTGCCATAAATTGTTAAGACTTACTGAAAGTATAACTTGTTTTATTTTTATTTCTTGTTTTCTGACAGCCAATTACAGTAGCATTGAAATCTTAATTGTTAATAAAACACCTCTTTGTGGAAAAATATTACACAACCTATGAATTTTTGCAATTGTCACAGCTCGAGGGTTACCGTCTTAGAAATGACTGAAAATGAACATGTTTAATTGGTGTGCACGCATCTGAAAAGTTGTCTGTGTGTTTGTGGTTGTAAAGAGATAGATTCATCTACAAGGAACATTAATTTTGTTTAAGAAAAGGAAATTGTGAGGGGGTGGCCAATGGCCGGCATTGCCCCATTCATGGTTGAAAAAGTGAATTATTGTTGCAAGGGTTAAATATGCTTGTGTGAATTAGAGTAATTATGTACTGTGACATTTCATTCGCTATTATATATTTTTAGCAGTTTTCACATTATTATTCATATACTTGTGTATTCATTTATCTACAGTGGCTCCAAAAAGTATTTGAACTTTTAAGCCACGCTTAAAATATATGAATGTCTTTGCATTAGATAATAAATTATCAAGTGAAGTTGCATTTATTGTAAGATAACACAAGCACACTTTTAATGCAAAGCATTTCACAAAAATACATTTGTTAAGCTATGAATTATACAAAAAAAATAAAAAATATTAACACAAAAATATTGTTACACTTTCTGGTTGTCAAACTGTGTGGAACATGTCAATAGTTAATGTGATGAACTATGAAATTGACTCATCAATTGACTTGTGTTCAAAAGTTACCTGATAAGGAGCTGCTACCTTTCATGGACACTGTGAATTGTTTGTTTAACGTGTGCTATGAGGGGGGGTGTTTTCAGATTGTGGACTTTAGAACATCTTTTACTGACCCTTCAGGTGGCTGTTAGATTTCTTTATGATAATTCACATAATAAAGAAAGCTTTACATCATCACACTTTAATGGTAATTTGACTTGTAAAATTGAAATAAACAGAAATAATACGACAGAGGGTTAACGTGCAGTGTGGCAATCATTTTGATTTAGACATACCTTTGACATCACAAGTTTGGCCTTGGCTGATAGCTTCTCTTTCAGATGTTTACATGTGCTGCAATAAAATGGAAACATTGCCTACTGACATTCTTTTTCTCTATTTTCCATTGGATCGACATTGATTTAAAGGTAAACCTTGATAAGAGACCAAGTATGTGATAATATATGCACATAGCCAATGGTACCACAAGGGGCCTGTGAATGCCTTACAGCCTAAATCAATGGTGTATCTCTCAATATAAGACATGGAGATAGAGTATATATCTGAGCTCATATACGTTAAGCTTACAATCCAGTTTACTCGTTGTCATACAATGTCATACAGAATATTTAAAGGAATAGTTCACCCAAATACTCACCATCATGCCAACCCATATGTGTATGACTTCCTTTTTTCTGTAGAGCACAACAAAGATTTTTAGAAGAATATCTCAGATCTGTGGGTCCATGCAGTGCAAGTGAATGGTGACCAAAATTTGAAGCTCCAAAAAGCTAATAAACGCAGCATAAAAGTAATCCATAAGACTCCAGTGGTTTAATCCATGTCTTCTGAAGTGATCTAATTAATTTTGGGTGAGAACAGCCCAAAATGTAACTCCTTTTTCACGGTACATCTCGACATTGCCGTCTCTAGGCACGATCATGATTTCAAATTTGATTACACTTCCTAATGCTTGATACATGCACAAAGTGCAAGATGGCGCTAGGAAGTGTAATCGAGCTTGACATCATGATTGCCAAAGAGATTGCTGATGTCATGATTTACAGTGATAAAGGAGATATATTTTGCTCTGTTCTCATCTAAAATTGATTAGATCATTTCTGAAAACATGGATTAAACCACTGGAGTCTTATGGATTACTTTTATGTTTCCTTGTGCTTAAGTTTTTGGACCTTCAAAGTTCTAGTCACCATTCACTTGCATTATATGGACCTACAGAGCTGACATATTCTTCTAAAAATCTTTGTTTGTGTTTAGCAGAGGAAAGAAAGTCATACACATTTGGGATGGCATGAGGGTGAGTAAATGATGAGAGAGTTTTCATTTTTGGGTGAACTAACCTTTTAAGTATTTAATGCTTTGAAGGACTTCTTATCCTTGTCCTCTTATCTTTATACTGGTTTTTCTATAATGATAAAAGGTCAGCAGCTTCAATAAAGAAAGACCACCAGGACAGAGTCCAAACCAAAAGTAGAACACGGGAGACTTCTTGCCATTTTCTATATGCTCTACTGCTCCAATTGAGCATTTACCTATCCTACTGCTCTGCCTCTTTTATGTTTGGATTAAAACTGTTAAGGTTTTCTTTCACTTGTTTAATGATAGTGATACCAATGATCCTTGTTTTGATAATGAATACAAGATCCTGTAGGAGGGAGAGACATTTTTAGTCAAACACTAAAGTAGTGCTGCTCCAATCAACAAAGCTTTTAGTCAATAATGTCTATGTAAATATTTTTGTTCATACAGTTGCTTTTAAGTCTATTCCACAGAATCAGCTGTTCCACAGTATCAAGAGGGTCATCCCCATTCATCATTTCGCCAATCGGCCCACTGCTCAACCAGCCCACTCGGGAAAGTCTCTGTGCTCACGATGGCCAGTCCATCCCTGGTTTTGGTACAATAACAATGGTAATGAACACACAATGAGATGTTTTGTATCTAGGGCAGACACATTGCAGACAGTTCTTTTTTCCGCTGCTATATTTTAATGAATGCATTACATTTCGAGTTGCAGCTTGAAAGTGATGAGAACCAAAACAAGAATGAATGGTGCCTAACATCTCTTTGAGTTCTCAAAGACAATGCAGTCATTTGAAAACGTTATATTTTGTATTACTCTTTCTTTCTCCCTGTCTCTTTCTGTTTTGTTCTTTTCCCTTTATTGTCAGGTGCTATTGAGTCTTAAGAGAGACTGTGTTATTATTCTTTTCTGAAGGTGTGTGAAGTTTTAATCTGTTTAGAGCAATATTCTTTTACAAAATGAAACCAGCAGACAAACTGAGAAACAAAGAGACTCAAAGAGAGAATAACAGAGGGAATGGTAAACAGAGTAAGAAATGCAGAGACTTACACAGAAACAAACAGATGAAAGCGTGGTGAGAAACCATTAACATGTGAGGCATGAGGAAAATGTTCTTTTTGTTGCCAAGCTTCTCAGCGGATGTTTTTATTTTTTTTATTTTATTTTTTTTTATTCCTCCATTCATTCTATATACCTCTACATGAAAACAACAGGCAGGAGATAAAATATGTTGTAAAACCAATTTCTAAGGTGATTAGTTTACTGCCTTATCAGTGTTGGATAACCATTCACTGCATGTTGGCAGAATATAAGCCACAGCCTTTGTTGACAAAGTAGATTTTTCCATTTCAATCCTAATTAGTGTTACATGTTACAATGCGAAAAAATTAGTAACACTTGAAGACTATATATACATAGCATAATACATTATACAGACAATTTTTCCCATAATAAGCTACATGTTCTTGTGATTAAATGTTACCACAGTTATAACAAATTATAATATTTAAAGTGACATTTCACACAGTAATGAAACTTCTCTCATCATTTACTCACCCTCATGCCATCCCAGATATGTAAGACTTTCTTTCTTCTACTAAACACAAACAAAGGTTTTTAGAAGAATATCTCAGCTCTGTAGATCCTCACATTGAATTGTGAATGTGTACCAAAAATGTGATGCTCCAAAAGGACATAATGGCAGCATAAAAGTAATCCATACAACTCTAGTGGTTAAATCCATGTCTCCAGAAGCAATACAATAAGTGTGGGTGAGAAACAGATAAATATTTAAGTCCTTTTTTACTAGTAATCTCCACTTTCACTTTCACATTCTTCTTCTTTTGTTTTTGGCAATTCGTATTCTTTGTGCATATTGCCACCTACTGGGCAGGGAGGAGAATTTATAGGAAAAAAATTACTTAAATATTGATCTGTTTCTCACCCACACTTATCATATCGCTTCTGAAGACATGGATTTAATTACTGTACTCTTATGGATTACTTTTATGCTGCCTTTCTGTGCTTTTTGGAGCTTCAAAATGTTGGTACTCATTTACCTGCATTGTGAGGACCTACAGAGCTGAAATGTTCTTCTAAAAGTCATACACATCTGGGACGGCATGAAGGTGTGTAAAATGAAGAGATAATTTTCATTTTTGGGTGAACTATCCCTTTAAATAGTATAATGCCAAATTTAAAGAGTTAAATCAAGTGGTATAATGCATTATAATGCATTGTATTCTTTAAATGCGGAACTGTGCTGTGGTTACAATTGTGTATGAAATTCAGTATATAATGTACTAAAATTTAATATAATAATGCATATATTTTAAATAAAGACTTAAAAGTACTGAAAATCTTTTTTGACTGCCATCTTTTGGCTGTTCTTTGCCCTTGTCTTTCCCTCACTCTCCTTTCAGCCCATAATGCTCATATTTAATACTCAGCAAATTCCTGTTTATCAACATGTCACTCTTTCCCACCTCCCCATCACCTTCCTCCCTCTGTCTTTAAATCCTGCCACTCTTTGCTGGTGGAAACAGACCGTCAGTGGTTGGCCCATGTGCATGGGGGTGTGTAAGTATTACATAATCAGAGTGAGGATGAAAGCTTTCATCTAGTGAGTGAGGACAGAGAAAAAGAGAGTGTAGAAGTGAGAGAGATTAATAGGATCAGACCTTACTATCGCACATGCAGAGCAGCCCAGTGTGACAGAGGAGCAGTTCTGACAGGGTACAGTACATGATACTGTATGACTGTGTGTATAGCCTGATACACAAAGCTCCCATAAGCGTGCAACACTCCCCCTCCAACTGTGGATCAACTCATTGTACAACAGGACTGCAGCAAAACTTTCTGGCCCATTCATTTTTTTACGTTACTGATTTTGGACTGAATCAGGACTCAACAGGACAAGTGAGTACTGAGTCTTTTGTGTTAAGTGTTTAGTGTGTTTTGGGGATAATGGGTTAGATGCTGTGTTCATTAATTTTTGGTTGCTACAGGGAATGCCCTCCTGCTGCTAACTTTGTTTTGAAGTGTGTGTGCATTCATTGACTATGTTCACGTGTTCACGCAACTACAGTATGTCAGTGATCCAGTGTGAGTGTGTGTGTGTCTCTTTGTATACTGGAGCATTTTTTAAGCATTAGTGCATTTATGTGCTCAGATTAAGAGCCAGATTGTGTGTATGCTTTTTAACGAGAATTTCACCTTGTCATGAGCATGTGCTCAAATGTACATTCATCCTAAATGTCATTTCTTATGATTGTTTAGGGTGGAAGACAGTGGAACACCTAAACTTTACCTAGTTCTCTGTATGTGCATTTGAATCTTAAAGGGATAGTTCACACAAAAAATAAAAAATTCTGTCATCATTTAATTTTATTTATTTATTTATTTATTTATTTATTAACACTGACTCTGTGACCTTTGGTCATCTCTTTGGCACAAAGGCCTGGACAACATTAACTTGTTCAGTTGTTCTCAGTTGTCACTCTGTCTGCAGCTTTAAAGTTGTATCAGCTGCATAGTCATTAATAAAAAAAAGATATGCATGTAAACATGACATTTCAGCTAGTAATCGCACATAAACCCAGTAAATAGGTGACCATGTCAATACAGTTAAGTATCAGTCTGTAGTTTAGACTTTATTGCTGCACTATACACACTGTTATGCATACTTTCATTTAGTGGTGTTTAACCACTTTAACAATCAAAACAAACTGTGTGTAAGCATATCTGATTGCATATCTTCTTAACATGGGCTTGGTATTCAAACAACTTGGCTAATCAGTTGTATTTTGTTATCATTAACTTATGCATTATTCAAATTCAGAGGGCATAAAAGTACCATGTACAGAGTTCACTGCAGTGTTGTTTAATATTTAAATGACTTCAAAACACCACAGAGAAACAAACAAAAATGAGGACCACCAATTGAACACTGTGTCCAGTTAAATCTCATAAAAAGAGGATGGGATACTTTGTGCCTAACTGAGAGATAACAGTGCTCACGTGCTACAAAGTCACAAAGGGTCTGATTTTTGCCACCAAGCAAAAACCACAACAAAACTACATTTATTTCCAAAAAAAAAAAAACAGCAAATGTGTAATCACATAAAAGCATTTGTGAACTCTAAAGATTGATATGCCTGATTTAAAGTGGCAGTATTGTCATTTGTAATCTTACTGTTGTGAATTTTAGGTCTTTGGCTGGTACAATACAATACAACGGTAACACTTTACAATAAGTTTCCATTCGTTATCATTAGTTAATGCATTAGGTATCATGAACTAACAATAAACAATATATATTTTTACAGCATTTATTAATCTTTGTTAACGTTAGTTAATAAAAATACAATTGTTCATTGTTAGTTCATTGCGCATTAACTAATGTAAACATATAAGACTTTTGATTTCTAAAATGTATTTATATATGTTGAAATTAACATTAACCAAGATTAATAAATGCTGTCCATTGTTAGTTCATGTTAACTAATGTAAACAATATAACCTTATTGTAAAGTGTTAAAAGTTGTCTATTGCATTTAGAGGTTGACCATAAAACATTAACTCAGATTGCAAATTCATAAAGTTTTGAATTTGTTCTTGTACTGCTTTAGTAGGTCTCACCTGCCTTAATGGTGGAATATTTGCTCTGCTCAGAATGCAAATAAATAGTGCATATACCTGCCCAAGCTCTAATGGACAAACAGCAGGAAGTGTTAGTCAGGTGGAAAGAGAGGTGAGAGGGAATAGACTAAAATGATATGAGTAGAGAGTAACAAAAGGCCCCCCAAAAGCACCACTGATGTATGGCTCTATTTAGATTGTGTAAAGAGGTGTTGAACATGTTGATTTTACTAGCTTGGACTTTTAGGGCAGTGTTCACATCAGTCTTTTGACTTCAGATGATGAACTGATGCCAACTCCAACTGTAAGAAATTGGATACTTCATAAGCCACTGCCTGACCCTTGGATTTAGGATGGACCCCACCGAACCTCACCGAAATTACCTGCCGGTTGAACTGCGATGCACCTCATTGATCTCTGCCTGCATCACCTTTGTCTATTGATGGACTACACTCTTGAAATGGAATACATAGACTAGAATTTAATTGCCAACAAAAAAGGACAATGCATCTATGTGAACTTCTGCAGTTAATCCAGGATGAACTTCAAAGACATTAGTCATTAATCTTAAAGTTCATAAAAAATATTTTCTTTTTCTTTTTAAAACACTGGACCTTAACACCTACTTAGTATACTAATCTTAAACAATGACCTGCACTACACATAAATAACTAATATTGGCATTATATTCATGTTGTTTAGCCAGAGGGGAACTGGCCCCCACAGTGAGCCTGATTTCTCCCAAGGTTATTTTTCTCCATTAACCAACATCTTATGGAGTTTTGTTTTCCTTGCCACAGTTGCCTTCAGCTTGCTCACAGGGGTTCTATATACAATTCTTATTTAATTATTTAATTTTTTATACACAATTTACAATAATATTTAATCAAACTACACAATGATCACTCTAAGACTTTAAAGATATTACAGTTTCATTTTTTTATTTTCTTTTTTATTTTCTTTTTTTATGCATGATTTCCTGTAAAGCTGCTTTGAAATGATGTGTGTTGTGAAAAGCGCTATACAAATAAAAATTACTTGAATTGACTTGACTTAATTTAACAGTAAGTGAGCAATTTTGGAAGGGACCAACTGGCTAATCATATTATTTTTCCTTTATGGAGCCATTGGTGGGTTTATACTGTAAGTGTGCCACAGCCATCTAAATTATAGTCTGAAAAATACATTGTTCATTTCTGATGCAGTAAAGAAGGTGTGTTCAATCCAAAGTAGCTAGTACAGACAAAGTAGCTAGTACACACATTAATAATTAAATTATTAAATTACTGAAGAAATTAGGTTGTTCAATGGATTTCTGCACATGATCGAAGTTTATGTTGACACAGGAGTCTTGATGAAGGGATTCTAATCACCCACAAGTCTGTGGTTCAAAGATTTGCTCTGTTTATCAGCTACAAACCCACTGACTCCATCTAAACGCTGTGAGCTTTAACTTTAACCTTTAAGCCAGTCAAGATGTTGCTCTACCATACATACACTTGGTAGAGCATATATTGATCAATAACTATTGCTCATCGATTTGTGACAATGTTTGTGACTGACACAGTTTCTGCTAGGGGCATGAATGACACCTCAGGTCATACGGCTTGTCGGGGACTTCCGATTTCAACCTGGCAGATGACTGGCAAAAAAATCCCTTATACTTACTATGAAGAAGCGGACCAAGTCATACCATAGAGAATTGGGGGTAGGGGTTGACCGAAAGTAGATTTTACTGACAACTAAGTTGGTGAAAAAGGATGACAATCGATTAATCTGACTATATATTTTTTAAAAGATTTATTGGATGTTTAAACATTTCTTTAGTCTTTCTTTACTGTGATCGTCACTGTCATAGAGGCTATGAGAGTCTAAAAATGAGTAAAATCCTAGATGCGTTTATGTTGTGCAACCAAAATCCCAGGAATGAAGATTTGGTGCATAATGCAGGACTTTTAACTATAAACAAGCCCAAAATCCAATGGGGACTCTGATTTTGAAATGAATGTGCTTCCAAACAAAACATGCACTCTACAATCATCTACATTGTATTACAATAAAAATACTATCAAGTAAACATTGTCATATGGGCTTATAAATACTGTATGAGCAGAATTCATTAACAGTAGATCATCATTCATCAATAGTAGATCAGCAGAGTTTGCTTGAAAATTGTCCAGTATTCCAGTATTATAAAATAGTTTTTTCCTTTTCTCTAGCAACACTCTCAGTCAAAATCAACATAACCTCCTAAATCAATGAAGGTAATATAAATAAACCTTGAATTGGCAGGTGGATGAGAAAATCGGTTTCAATATTATGTCTGCCATCTGAGAGACTGTGTAGGTGAGACGAATAGTTACTTGTTTTTATATCATTGTGGGTACTCACCATAGACTTCCATGCATTTTATGGATTTTATACAGATCTATAATTTCTATCCCCTAACCCTACCCCTAAACCTAATCCTCACAGAAACCTTTTTAACATTTTTACATTTTCAAAAAAAAAAAAAAAAAAAAAAAACATTGTTTATTATGTTTAATAAGCCATTTCCCTCATGGGGACCGCTGGCTGGGCCCCACAAGGTAGGTGATCTCAGGTTTTACTATCCTAGTGGGGACATTTGGTCCCCACAATGTAGTAAAAACATGTACACACTCACTCACAAACACACACACACACGTCATGCTCATGCAAACAGACATACTCTGAGACCAGATGTACACAAAACATTTAGACTGTGTGTACAAGTAATTGCGAAAATGGAAAATGTTGCCAAGGTAAATGTAAATTGATCCTTTTCAGCAATGTTGAACTTGGGTGTCTACTTGATGCTATGCAGTATAAAAGGGGTCATTCAACCACAAATGAAAATGTTGACATCATATCGGTAAACCTGTATGACATCTTACTGACATGGAACATAAAAGGAGATGTTAAGCACTCAGTCATCGTGATTGAGGCTAACATTCTGCGAAACATCTATCTTTGTGGTCCATGTAAGAAAGAAAGTCATACAGGTTTGTAACAAGATGTGGGTGAGTGAATGACAACAGAATGTTCATTTTTGTGTGAAGTATCCCTAAAGGGTAGTTAGGGTCCTTATAGAGATTTGATTGACCTGTAAAGAGAGAAAGCTGAAACTTTCCATAAGTGTCATTTATGAAATTCCAAGGAAAATTGTTATATTGGTTTCCATTTAAACAAAATAGAAACTGATGTTACTTCAGTTGTTTTAAGTAAAGAGAGCAGTGACATGCTGATAGATTTGGAAGAATACAAATTAATTTTAAGACCACAAGGTGGCAGCAGTTACTCATTTAAAACAGATACCAAAAGTGCTGTATGTGAATAGATGGTTTTAGAATTTTAGAAAAGCTCATAAAACTTAATTGGAACATTGGCTTAGTGTAGACAGTAATAGATGAGGACCCTTTTTTTTCCAAGAATCTATCCATATATTCTGAACAAGGCTATTCTTTCTGATTATTTCATTTTAACTCCTCCGCTTTTTATTTAAATGAATTAATGAAGCATGGCTAGAACCAAAACATTTGGTTCTGCTTGTCAATTTTGATCTGTTTGTAATACTTCTTTTATATGTTCAACTTTACCTTCTCTCTTTGTCTTTTTCTAGGATGCTCCTGCGTTTGGGAGGGGCCAAAGGGATCCTGGTCATCAGGAGTGTGGGTCTATTCTGTCGTTCTGCCCACTTGTCTCCCCAAAGTCTGGAGTACCGACCAATCAAAAAGGTTATGGTGGCAAACAGAGGTAAGGCTTGTAATCCTGAGATTAGTCATTTTTGCAAACCACGAAAAGAGTGTGAAAATTGAGAGTCTGATCTTTGGGTTAGTGCTCTGAAAGTCTAAATACACATAGACTCAGGGGTGAACCTATCATCACATTACAAATTAAAGGGCTAGTTCACCCAAAAAAGTAAATCCTTTCAACATTTATTTACCTTCATGCCATGCCAGATGCACATGACTTTCTTTCTTCTTCAGAACACAAATGATGATTTTAGAAGAATATCTCAGCTCTGTACTGTAGGTCCACACAATGCAAGAAAACAGTGATATTTAACGCTCCAAAAAGCACTTAAAGTCATTATAAACATAATCCATCAGACTCCAGTTGTTTGATCAATATCCTCTGAAGCAATCCAGTTGGTTTTGGGTGAGAACAGATCAAAATGTAACTCCCTTTTCACTGTACATCTTGACATGTCTCCTTGGCATGATTTCAAGCTCGGTTATACTTCCTGTTGCGCATGCGTCAAGCACTAGGAAGTGTAGTCGAGCTTGAAATAATGATTGTACCAAGAGACTACAATGGCAAGGTGTACATTGAAAAAGTAGTTATATTTTGGTCTGTTCTCACCCAAAATCAACTGGATTGCTTCAGAAGACATGGATTAAACCACCGGAGTCTTATGGATTACTTTTATGCTGTCTTTATCTTCTTTTTGGGGCTTCAAAGGCCTGCTCATTTTTCACTGGCATTGTATGGACCTACAGAGCTGAGATATTCTGCTAAAAATCTTTGTTTGTGTTCAGCATAAGAAAGAAAGTCTTACACATCTTGGATGGCATGAGAGGGAGTAAATGATGAGAGAATGTTCATTATTGGGTGAACTATCACTTTAAATTTGAAGTTTGTAATACCTGTGACACTTGCGAATTGGAATTGACAAAAAATAAACAATGTTTTCAAAACAGCTTTGTGAATACACCCCTCGTCTTCTGTTGTTCATACACTCACGCAATTGCTTGAGTAACATTGTTTAGGCGGGTTTGAACGGGCTGCTTAAAATAAACACAGGAATTTTCATAGCAATACAGAGACAGTGTTTACAGTTTTCTAAAATATTAATCTATGAATGTCTTACTTATAGTTGTGCATGTTAAGTTGGGAAAGAATAAAGTATTTTAACACTAAAAAAATTACATACTTCAACTTTAAGCATTCAGCATTCACTAAGTACAGCCAAAGTCTTTCTAGCAAGTCAGTCCACTGGCAGCCATCTTTGGAACACTCTTGGAAAGCTATTTCCAGTCATGAAAGTGCTGCTTCTATGATGTTATAACACCGAAATCTCAAAAACGGTTGGTCAAGATTACGATCAAAGAACATATTAAAATCAGCAGTAAAGTCTGACAACACTGGAATCATAAACTGTGCTTCTTCAGATTACGCTTAATAAATGGCTTTTATAGCTAATGCCCATGCATGTTCTTGAGTTGATTGAAAGGCTGTGTCTGTATATAAAAGGCAATTGGCTTTTTCACCAGTAAGGCTGGACTTCCTTTCCACATCTGTTGACCACTGGGTGTTCCAATTTCTCCCATTCATTTTAATAGAAGTGTCCCATCTCTGCTAAATAGTCTCTGGTACAGCTGACATCAACCTTTTAATATTTCCTCCCTTACCCTTCAGGTGAAATCTCCATCCGGGTGTTTCGAGCATGCACAGAGCTGGGGATCCGGACAGTGGCTGTATATTCAGAGCAAGACACTGGACAAATGCACAGGCAGAAAGCAGATGAGGCTTACCTGATTGGCAAAGGCCTGTCTCCTGTTGCAGCCTATCTCCATATCCCTGACATAATCAAAGTGGCTAAGGTTAGACATCTAAATGCATCTATGCATCTATCAGTTGGACTGTTTGTCACTTTGTCTGTCACTCTTTGACTGATCTGTCTGCATTGTGCAATAAATGCACCTCTTCCAGTGCTTAGTATTCAAAACAACACTTCTCACTGGTTCTCAAATAGATCCATTCCTGCTTTTTGGACTGGTGTCAGAGATGCCAGCCAGATTTGGAGCCTTTGGTGAACTCTCTTATTATGCCACAGGCAGCTCATCTCTCAAACCAGCAGCTTAGTCACAACAATACACTAATAATGCATGTACACAAAGATGTAAACACACACAAACACCACACCATCATGAAACCGAACAAGCTTGCCAGCATCATCGGCTCTAACCTCAGCAGAAGGCCTCAAAATAATTAGTTTTTCTCCAGTGCGATTACCATGTTGCATACAGTCAGCCAACAGAGAGAGGGGGCTTTTAAAATTCTCTCTGATTGGGATTTTAATGAAATTAGTATTTTCCAGCATCAGAATAATTAGGGCTGACTGCTGTGCCGTATACACAACCCTGGCTAAATGTTCTCATTTCTCTTTCTTTCTGTTTCTGTCTATCTCTTCCTCTCTGTATTTATATTTATTCTTGTGATACTCTTTCCCACTCTCAGGAAAATAATGTGGATGCAATCCACCCTGGTTATGGGTTTTTATCAGAGCGTTCAGACTTTGCCCAAGCCTGTGCCGATGCAGGGGTGAGATTCATTGGCCCTTCTCCAGAGGTTGTGCGCAAGATGGGGGATAAAGTGGAAGCCCGTGCCCTGGCCATACAAGCAGGTGCCTTTCTGCAAAGCAATATACTCTTAAAGGGATAGTTCTCCCAAAAATGAAAAATCAGTTATCATTTACTCACCCTGTTGTTCATGTTGTTAATTAATGTTCATGTTGTTCCAAACCTGAATGACTGTCTTTCTTCTGTGGATGTTAGGCAGAATGTTAGTCTCAGTCACCATTCACTTTCATTGCATCTTTTTTCTATTCAATGAAAGTGAATGGTTACCAGGTTGGAAAGGTTACTTTTAAAAAAATTAATCCATTTCAAATACTGATTACTTATTAAAAATGTAATCAGTAACTTTCAATCCAATTACCATTATAAGAAAATTAATGTAATCAGATTACTTTTAATTACTTTTGGATTACCTCAAAGTCACATATTCAGTATGAATAAAGTCAAAAGAAAAGCAATATGATCACGAAGACTTTTAATTATGACTTCTGGCTGCTAACAAAACATGTTTGAATAATGTTATGAGTGATGTAATTACACTGCCTGGCCCCCAAAAAAGTCGCATACTCTAATATTTCGTCAGACCGCATTTAGCTTTGATAAAGGCACTCATTTGTTGTGGCATTGTTTCAACAACCTTATGCAGAGTCACAACATTTATTTCCGTCCAGAGTTGCATTAATTTTTGGCCGAGATCTTGTATTGATGATGGGAGAGTCATCACTCCGTAAAGTCTTCTCTAGCACATCCTAAAGACTTGGCCAATTCATGTGTGAAAATGATTCCTCATGCTCCCTGAACCACTCTTTTACAATTTGAGTCTGACAAATCTTGCCATTTTTGTCCTGGAATATGCCCGTGCCATCAGGTAAGAAAAAAAAAAACATTGGTGGGATAACCTGGTCATTCAGTACATTCAGGTAGTCAGCTGACTTTAGTGCCACATAACGTTGCTGAGCCTAGAACTGACCAGTTGAAGCAACCCCAGATCATAACACTGCCTCTAGAGGCTTGTACAGTGGGCACTATGTATAACGGGTGCATCGCTTCATGCGCTTCCCTTCTTAGCCTGACGCGCCCATCGCTTTGGTATAGGATAAATCTGGACTCATCAGACCACATTACCTTTTTCCATTGCTCCACAGTCCAATCTTTATGCTCCCTAGCAAACTTAAGTTGTTTTTACCGATTAGCCTCACTAACAAGTGGCTTTCTTGTGGCCACACAGATCTGGGCCACAAGAAGTTCTCATTGCATTGTGTGTGTGGAAATGCTCTTACTTTTACTATTAAACATAGCCGTGAGTTCTACTGTCGATTTTTTTAGAATGTGACTTCACCAAGTGTTTTAGTGATCTCCGATCACAATCATTCAAGATTTTTTCTGACCACATTTCTTCCGCAAAGCTGACGGTTCACCACTATCCTTCCAGGTTTAAATAATGCGCTGGACATTTCTTAGCCCAATTCCAGTCATTTCAGCAATCTCCTAAGTTGTTTTCTTTGCTTGATGCAGGCTAATAATTTGCTCCTTCTGAAACACAGTAACATCTTTTCCACGACCATGGGATATGTCTTCTGACATAGTTGTTTAAGAAATGAGAAGCTACACACTGCATCAGTTAGGGTTAACAGAATTGTTGTCAGCTGAAACATATTAATCACTGCAATAATTATCCAATCATAGGCTCTTAAGTATCTGCTTATTTAAATCCAAAAGGCAACTTATTTTTTTTTTTGGCCAGGCAGTGTTTTATTATATGTACAGTACTGTGCAAAAGTCTCACATAAGATGTTTCACAAAGACATTTGTCTTAAGATGATTATTTATATATTCGGCTTTAGTGTGTCATGAGGAAATATAAATTTTAGACTCCCAAAGATTCTTTTCCCGAATAGAATAGAACTGATTAAAATAGAATAGAATAGAATTGAATTGAATAGAATAGAAGAACAGGGAGCCCTGCAACAGATGGCATGGCCCCCACAGAGATCCCCACTGAACATCAAGTTAGTCTGAGATTACATAAAGAGACAGAAGCAATTGAGACAGCCTAAAAATATAGAAAAACTGTGGCAAATTCTGCAAGAAACTTGAAACATTCTATCTGCCAACAAACAAGAAAAACTGTATCCAGGTGTACATAGGAGAATTGGTGCTGTTTTGAAGGCAAAGGTGGTCACACCAAATATTGATTTAGATTTGTTTATATTTACTGGACTTTGTAAGACATTAATAGATAAATGAAAACTATTTATGGTATTATTTTGAAGAAATCCTCACTATGCTACATTATTCACAAGTGCCTAAAACTTTCTGTACTGTATATAAAAAATAAATAAATAATTTTTTTTAAAAAAAAACATGAAAAACAAGGACACTGCCTCCTTAATAGGAAAACGTATGTTCAAATGCAGAACAACTGAGTATTTTTAAACAAATCAGATGAGTCCTCTGTCTGCTACAGTCCTCTGTCTGCTTACTTTCTCATCAAGCAAATACAATTAGAACAGATGCACTGAATTATGTCTTGGTTAACATTAACCAGAATCTGACAGGATATACCTCAGATTCAAAAACACTGCAAAGTTTAATTCTGCCATGTAATGCAGTATGCTAATAAACTAATTGGCACCATTCATTACCTCCCCACTGCAGTAGGTATATAACAGGGTATCTTCATCATCATCATTATTATTAATGCAATGCCTCCATTGTCTTTCCTCTGCTTGTGATCCACAGTCCAACATCTCCAGCTAACATTTATGGGTTATTCAGTGATATCTTTTAATGAGGATTTTAATTAAAAGCAACAACAATTCTAGTTTTAAAGAATTTTTAGTGTGTCTTTTATTACTTATTCTTACATTCTGTGAGTTTTGAAATGTTACATTTGCCAGAATTTCTCCCTCACCCAGACTTTTGAACTGTTATCAACAATACATTTATAATAAGTATCAAATTCAACTAAAACATCCATTGCACTTTTTTCCTAAGTACTTAATAACATTTTTAATTCATTTGGTATTTATGTTTACAAATTGGATTTTTTAATAATAATAAAAATATGCTGTCCCTTTTGCTAGTACTACATCCCGTACATCACGAAAGCATTTCAGAGAACAACATTAGAGTTCCAACTGAAGTTATGATGGAAATGAGAAGTGAAGTGACATTTTGACAGTAGGCATCCCATGTACGGGAATACGGGCTGTGCAGGCCTCACGTTAGTTAGGTTAGCTAAATCACATTAGACTCATTTGAGTCTCGAGAGAGAATAAGAGATGTCAAGCACACATCTGATCATACCTGTACCACTTTAAAGCAAGCAGCGGTCTATATAATTTTATGTCAGGAGGATCTTTTGTTTCTTTAGTTATAAATGAAAAATTTGAATCCTACTAGTAATCCCAATTTTTACCAAAAGTAACTGTAATCTGATTGCTTTGGATTTTTATGTAATTGTAATGGATTACAGTTACCCATTTTTTTTGTATCCTGTTTACGTAGCACCGTTACAAGTATTCCGTTACTCCCCAAGCCTGATGGTCACTAAGGCAGTCCTTAACATTCTGCTTAATATCTCCTTTTGTGTTCACTGAAGGAAAGAAAGTCATACAGGTTTGGAACTTTATGAAGGTAAATGAATAATGACAGAATTTTCATTGTTTTTTTGTTTTTTTTTTTGTTTTTTTGGTGGGGGATTTTTCCCCTTTTTCTCCCAATTTGGAATGCCCAATTCCCAATGCGCTCTAAGTCCTCGTGGTCGCGTAGTGATTCGCCTCAGTCTGGGTGGCGGAGGACGAATCCCAGTTGCCTCCGCGTCTGAGACAGTCAACCCGGGCCAATTTGATTGCTTAGGAGACCTGGCTGGAGTCACTCAGCACGCCCTGGGATTCGAACTCCAGGGGTGGTAGCCAGCGTATTTTACCACTGAGCTACCCAGGCCCCCAGAATTTTCATTGTTAGGTGAACTGTTTCTACACTGTCCAGTTTGCAAAATAATAATATGCTGAGTAAGTTAAGCTTTTTAATAAAGGTTAACTTGGATTTCATGTTTTCATGTGAAGTTGGATATCCATTTTCTCATTTGAGTGACTTGCATAGAAAACATTGTGCAAATTATTGAATGTATGTGTGTGTCTTTATGTGTGAAGGTGTCCCAGTGGTTCCAGGGACAAACTCTCCCATCTCCTCTCTGCAAGAGGCTCGGGAGTTTGCTGAAACATACAACTTTCCCATCATCTTTAAAGCTGCATATGGAGGAGGAGGCCGTGGAATGAGGGTGGTCAGAAATTATGAGGTCTGTGTATTTTTTTAAGCTCGAAGGCAAAACAATTAAATATGAGGGAAGCACAACCATCACATGATCTAAGTAATTATTATAGAAGGCCATCCGTCTAAATAAAAAGAAAATAAACTGCAGTTAAACTTTTGAACAGAAATGTATAGTATAATACAGGAGTATATTACATGAAGACATTAACCCCACAAAGACGCCACAATTTTAAAAGAGAAAAAACAAAACACTTAATAATTAATTGCTCAGTGTTATTAACCCTCTGATGTATGACATCAGAGTGAGGAGTGATCCATCCAGTGAGGATCAGTTCTGCGGATGGAAACACCTTGTTGATGAGAGAGGTCAACGGAGAATGGCCAGACTGGTTCAAGCTGACAGAAAGGCTACGGTAACTCAGATAACTGCTCTGTACAATTGTAGTGAGCAGAATAGCATCTCAGAATGCACAACACGTTGAACCTTGAGGCGGATGGGGTACAACAGCAGAAGACCACGTCTGGAAATTTATAAGAACCATAGTGTTCCTAATAAAGTGCTAAGTGAGTGTATATTGCAGGACAATTACATTACATTAGTATTGTACTCTTAACATAGCCAGTGTTCTTTTTGTTTTTAGCCAAGGACTTCTAACTGAGTTCTAATATACTATTGTAAGGTAGAATGCGATTCCGAATTTAGCCATGATCATTATTTTCCAAACTCTTTCCCGCTCGCCATTGTTTAAAAAACAGGTAGCCCTGCTCCAAACTCACACCATTTCCAATACAGGTTGACATGTCAGACTGCTTAAATAAAATGTTGTTTTTTCCTGAGAAGTTGATTGGAAAGTAATTCCAAATTACAAAAAGAATGGCTTATTTCGGAATCACATACTACCTATAAATATTATTGTATGACTATTAAAAATAAATATTACATATTCTCTGCAGATACATGCAGCAAGTGATGTGGTGACAGTTGAGTTTAGCTTTTAGTAGAGTCAACTTTTCCAGTCCCATTAATAGTTAGGGTTTGAATTTTGGTAGGAGAAACTGATTCTATACCAGCAGGTACAGAAAAACGTACGTTTTATCACGGAACAGCAATTGGATGCAGTAATCAGTGGATTGAGCGAGCTATATTCGAGTGAAAATGAATGAGGATTTTTATAATTCCATTCAGGCCGGCTCTACAGGGGAGCCTGGCCCACCCAGTAAAGAGTTTAGCCTACCTTGACAACCACACCCACATGCACCTCTCCAGCTGTTCAGCCAACCCGGAGGGTCCTATGGCCCACTTTACATCTTCGAGCTGGAGCTGGGCCTTATTCAACTGATTTTCTCCTTATGCCTGACATGCAATTTTGGGGGTTCAGAGTATGTTACTTGGGAAGGCATTGCCCCCTAATGGCCATCCCTGGCAATTCGATTCCACTGACTCAAACAGCTGGTCAAAAAAAAAAAAAAAACAAACAAAAAAATATTGGAATTGAACATGTTTCAGGCTTGTTAACAGCAGTGCCTGACATAATGGCCAGCAGTACCCTGCACTAGTCAAATACTGTACCTGCAATGTATTATAACCCTAGCCCAATAAAACTGTTAATGGCTCCATCCTCAGTGGAAATCAGGATTGTGTATATTCTTTGTTTTATGTCTGTGTATGCTTTCTTATTTTATTACTGCTTATCCATTGTATTTCAGCACAATAGATTCTCACTGTCCTCCATTTGACACTTTGCTTGCTGTACATAGTCCATTTTCTGTATTTATTGCCACTTGTGAAAAGTCTTTAGTATTTATTGCCTGTATCTATAAGACATTGAGAGACAACAACTGTTAAATGTTCTGCCCCGTGGTTTCTATAGACAGTTTATTTTATATTTTGACCTACTACACAGAAGAGAAAGTAAAATAAATGTCTAGTTCGGCAGTGTGGTCGCTATTCCACAAAGAATAGGTTGCTTGCCTTTTGTTCTCTGATATTTTGGATTTAATTTCAGTTTATAAGACATTCACCTCAAAAGATACCTTTCACTTCCAAACTATGGCCAACTTTAAATTTGTGATACAGATTAAAAAGAAGACTTGAATAGCAGGCCTAGTATTACAAACAGTGACGAACAAAACTAACAGAACTAATAGCGCAATACATGTCTACTGTTTTAATGAATGAATAACCTATACTTTATACTGATTAAAAAGTCATGTTTATCATGAGCATTTTTGGTCATCGTTTTGATTATTGTAATACTAAACAGATTTTGTTATTGATTTGCAGGAACTAGAGGAAAATTATCAGAGAGCTTACTCAGAGGCTCTGGCTGCATTCGGCAATGGTGCTCTCTTTGTTGAAAAGTTCATTGAGAAACCACGACACATTGAAGTGCAAATTCTTGGTGAGTATCATTTGTGTGGGGTTTTCTTTTGTAATTTCAAGACAATTTGTCTGTAAGTCTCTAGTATGTGTGTGCACCTTTGTTTATGCTTACTATGATCTATTAGCTTCTCTATGGTGTATTGCAGCTATTATAGCTGAGTATTTTGGCTCATTAGATGTGATTTGCTCGTCTGGAACCCAGTGCATAGATAACATACAGCTGGAAATGAATTGGGCTTGCTAACAGAAAATGACTGTGTGTGTCCAGGGAACACCAACTACATGTCTCTTTCTCACTCTCACTCTCAGATAAACACAATCACACTTTCTATTTTTTATTCCTGTTGCTTATTTTCTGACTGTCTTCTTGTTATCCTTTACAAATCTAATCCCAAACCCATGCAGACATACTCTCAAGCTAAAATATTCTTCCTGCAATTAACTTTAAATTAGAGTATCAGCAAAACACTGCATATTCCCTAGAAAGAAGTAGCTGGTTCTACTGTTGTAGATCAGTTTAAGACAGGCAAACTTAAACATTTCTCTCTCCTTGTCTCTTCATCTTTTCCCCTTTATCTATTCTTTTCTCTTTTTGTCTCAGGTGATAAATATGGAAACGTTATTCATCTTTATGAGAGGGATTGCTCTATCCAGAGAAGACATCAGAAAGTTGTGGAGATTGCTCCTGCTGCTCAGCTAGACCCTCGCCTTAGAGACAGACTGACCTCAGACTCGGTCATCTTGGCCAAGCAGGTACTAACACACACTGATATGTACGAAATACAAATGCATACACAACCTAAGACCAAGCTTACACACACATGCACACTTTTTTCTGTTAGCAACAAAGCCCCTTGAACTTGCCTTGGAGACGGCATGACAGAATGTGTCAATCAACTCAAGGTTATATACCTTCTCTCACTTCATTATGCCTGGTCACACACACACACCCCCTCAAGGAATGGCACCCCGGCCAAGATTTCTCAGACTCCTGTACAAAATGTGTGTACTGAATGATTAGCATATGTTAGCACTCAGTGCTGCTCTTTTCAAAAAGGCTCTGTCACTGTGAAGGGTGAGCTTTATTTATTGATGTGTTCAATAGTGGCAGGTGGAGGCAATGATGAAGGAGTGAAACAATTGTTATTATTCTCAGTGATTTTTTTTGTCATTATGGATATATGCCCATATAATTTACCGATCTAATTTTTTCTCTCATGCTGATAGGTTCAACTTGTTTTCTGTTAGCCAACTGGCTTGCTCACATGTGGCATGTTAGGCCAGTTGGCTCGCATGGTGTAAGCTGATTGATCCTTTTTTTTTTTCATGTAATCAGGTAGCCAATCAACTCTTGTCTCTCTCTCTCTTTGTCTAACATTTAAAAGGCCCGTTTTTGCAGATAAGCCAGTTTGACTGCAGCGCGCTGCAAGTTTTTTTTCTCTGAAACCCATCTCCACTTGTCTAGATCTGCTACATAGGGATTGTTTCTCTGTTTGTTCAGCAGCATGTCATACATGCTCGATGCAGCATGTCTTGCATATTTTTTTTCTACTTTTTTTGAATTGTGCAGCAGCAGCAGCATGTCCACATGCTTAACTCTGCTTAACTCTGTATTGCTGTGTATTTTCTAGCAGTAGCTAGTCTCCGTACTTGCTCTGCTGCAACAGCAGCATAGCAGATCTATTCCGCCAAGACCAATATCCTATCAGCCGCTTTTCCACTGTCAGGCCAGTGTGAGCCAGGGCTATCAACTCAGTAGCCTCAGACCTCAAGCTGCGAGACCAAAATTGGCCTGCGTTCCCATCATCGGGCCAATAGCCCCACAGCGTTGCCCTAAATCTGCCCTTAATACACCGCCCTGGTGCCAATGTCACACACCACGGTTATATCACAAGCAAGAGGGAAGCTCAAGCTGAGGTATCATGTTATCTAGCTATCCAGAATATTGAGTTTATATCATATGTAAACATTAGCTAGCTATCAAGATAAGTTAGCGTTAACAACTCATCAACTGTAACTGCCATTGTTTTCCGATTGGTCTCTCCATTAACAGCAGGACGATGTCCCAGCACACAGTCCATGATCACGAACCATAGAAAGTTCTTCCTTTTGGCACCGCTTTGTTCGTTCCATTTTAACGGATTTATACTGTGCCCACAAATGTTTACATTTTTCCTGAACCTGTACCGCTGGATACACAGCCTGGCAAGTTTGGCGATCTTGGTGCTGACCTGACTCAGCGAAACTCCGCTTTTGACATTGACCCCACCTCAATCCCCAGTTGGCCTTGTTTGACCCAAGGGTAATCAGCATGATGAAGCCCCAGAAGCGACAGTGGGAACACAGCTGACCCTGGCAAACACTAGCACGCCCTCATTTGGCCCGATAGTGGAAACATGGCTAATGTGCTATACCCACATTAACATGCTTCTTCTATCCGAGAGTTGTCATGTCTGAATATGTATTTTTATAGCTGGATGCTAAAGTGTTTCCTGTATAATGGGTAAAGCTTGACTCAATTCAGTGTAACACTTGGAGTTATATCCATTTTAGGTTCTTTTGTCCAATTGTGATAAATGGGGTGAAAAAGTGAGTTTTTGTTTTGTGAAACAACATTTATTTTACAACATATTCTTTGTCTAGAATATATTAGTAACAATCCACATTTTTATATTTATATTTATATTTATATATAGGGAAATATATTTTATTTGACAGAAGGTGATAGGTAAATATAATATTTTTAGAAGGATGACCATTTTTGTTGTATACAAATGTAACAATTGCAATTCCCTAACCCTACTGAGCTGCATACCAAGACATTATTTTAAGGCATCATAGGTGCTGACAAAGTATGGGAAGCGTGAAAGCTGTGCAAAAAGGTAATCAGCAATATTATGCAGCCTTCAAAGATATGTTGTTTTTTTTTTGTTAATTCTAAGGCAGGGTCACTTAGATCCTTTATGGATAAGGCAATACCAAAATGCATTGCGATAAGCTCAATAATACAATTCATCCAAGATGGCAGACAGAACCAAGAGAAATGTTGAATATACAGTACATATACTTACATTTGATTCAGTGCTCAAAAAAGGGAAAGTATTAGTTTAATTTAATTAAAAGCTCACTTATTGTGTTGCTGTCTGTATAGTGTTTTCCAAATCAGTCACTGTGGTGAGCAGGGCAGAGCTGAGCGGCATCTGGGCAGAGCGTGGCTGGGAAGATAAGTGGCTAATGACTTCCACCTGCGCGCCACACTGGCCTCACGTTCCAGCGAGGGGAGGTGGGAGTATTTAAGGAGAAGAGACAGCGGCAGATGGGAAAAAGATGTACGAAGCTTGTCCGCGAATTTGAGTGTTTTTATGATTTTACGCAACTGGCTGAAAAGCAGTGCGTGTTTTTTTTTCCTTTATATGCTGAAAAGTGTTATTAAATGTCTATGTGTTTGTCAAGCCAGTCCCAGCTTCCTCCTTTCCCATCTTTACGTGTTACACTGATGCCGAAACCCAGGAAGGAGGAATGACGCTGGAACACTGCATCAACTGGCAACCGGAAGGGACGGCTGAGGGGTCCGGTGCCATCACCCAGCGTCGAAGATGGAAGCACGGCAGCGAGCTGAGGGCCAGTCGACGGCGTGTCCGTGGCCGGCGAGCCCGTCTCTCTCCTCTCTCTCCCCTCTCTGCTTTCTCTCTCCTTTTTGTTATTCATGCCCCCCTCTTCCCTTTCTCCTCTCTTTCCCCCTGTTCCCCCTCCCAGGAATGCACAGGTCGGATCCGGAGACTGGTGTGACCCATCGATGCTCCCTCCCTAGAAATGGGGGGGGGGTATGTCACAGGCCGGAGAAATCCCCAACCTGAGTTTGGCGATGGGGATATGTGGTGAGCAGGGTAATAATGACTTCCACCTGCGGGCCACACCGGCCTCGCGTTTCAGCGAGGGGAGGCGGGAGTATTTAAGGAGAAGAGACAGCAGCAGATGGGAGAGAGATTTACGAAGCTTGTCCGCATGTTTGAGTGTTTTTATGATTTGACACAGCTGGCTGAAAAGCAGTGCGTGTTTTTGTTTCTTTGCATGCTGAAAAGTGTTATTAAATGTCTATGTGTTTGTAGGGCTTTACCGGTTGTTTAGATCAGTGTTACTATCAGAAATAATTAATAATTATTTCTTTAGTTATTAATTAATATTTAAATTAATTAATTGAATCTAACTCATTAAAACCTCATATGGGGCTCCAGTAAATGTAGTGTGCTACGTTTAGGAGCAGGTCTGGTTATTAGCAATAATTAATAATTATCAAAGATAATTATTAATTATTAAAATCAATAGAACATTGATGAGAATCAATGTTAGCTTTTTCTAATCCTTTAAATCAACAATTATCAAAGATAATCCTTAATTGTTAACATCGATGAAACATTAAAATTAACACTAGCTTATTGATCATTCAGATTCAACAATCATCAAAGATAATTATCAATTATCACAAATCAATAGAATATTGATAAGGATTAATATTGATGGGGCACCACCCTGGAATCAGGGACTAATAACCAGATAGTATAACAGTCTCAATATTAGATTGTTTTCTTAGGAAAATCGACATCCGAAGAATATCGATTTTCAGAAAAAAAAAACAATGAATGAAGGCTTGAATCCGAGCACTGACATCCTGTCAGCATGACACAGGTGTATGCAAAACAAACCAAAACACTTCTCTTTGTAATATAACAAAGTTTATTTATGCAGTAATATCAATTAATAATTAATACAATGCAGTCAATAAACTTCCGACTTACAACTACAAACTAAACAGTGATATGATTAGATATGGAAACCAAAATAATCCTATAACACATGAGGGTGTGTGTGTGAGAGTGTGTGTGTGTGTGTGTGTGTATGTAAGGAGGGACGCGCACAAAATGGCGGATGTGAATCTCATGGAGAGTATGTCATGCGAGACTTCTGGCCAGAGAATATGGCCGCGAATGTGGGCAGAGAGAAACCAGTCAATGGTAGCTTAGGGACAAAGCTGAGCTTTATCACGAAGCTATCTACTAGCCAAAAATGTGTGCGAGAATGTTTGTGAGGGGTCACGTGTGTGTGTGTGTGTGTGTGTGTGTGTGTGTGTGTGTGTGTGTGTGTGTGTGTGTGTGTGTGTGTGTGTAGTATGAGAGAGAGAGAGAATTAAGTGACGGCCCCAAAGCCGGTTTCACGATCGTGGGAGAGAAAGCAGCTGTTAGTTTATCACTCAGAGACACGGTGGACGGCTCGTAAACTGTCCCGCGGTCTTTGATTCTTTAATGGATAAACTCAGTTTGCCGGTCTCACCCGTGATGGCGGAAATGCACAACAGTCCAATGTGGTTGGACTACAATACAGCAAATCAAATTCGTGATAATTAATACCCTGAATATTAATAATGAGCGGACACGGTGGTCCATAAACTGTACAAGCAATAACCTTGATACACAAGAATAACACACTATAATATTCTATCTCTGCCCAGACGTAAACCTCTTACTTGAATCGCATGAGGACGTAGAATGTGTGTTCATCCATCCTTTAACTCCGACTCGGTTCCTCGAGGCTCGGGTGATGATGGGAGGCCGTTTCCTCGCTCTGTCGGCGGGCGGTACGGCTGCTGATTCTCGGCGGGCTGCCGGAGAAATCAGCGACGTCAACTTGATTGAAGAGGGAAGAGAACTCCTTTTCTCTTCACTTCTGCAGGCAAACGGATGAAGATGCGGATTGCTCGGCGGTCTCCTTCGGATCCGTTAGAGTGTTCGGTGGAACACAGAGTAATCTCAACTCGTCCAGCGAGATGGAGATTGTATGGCCACAGTTTCAAGTCAGATGTTACTTCCTTGTGCCACGAGGCTGCACCTGAAAGCAGTGATGAGCTGCATCTACACACGGCGAGCAAAGTTGCTGGAAGCAAATCCCAGAAGCATTTCAGAGCATATTTATATTCCTGATAATGTCATGGTTGAGGTGCGTTCTGTCGTGTGCCTCATCCAATAGGAGTTGAGAGTTTGATCCTTTAGTGAGCAAGGCTTCATGGGATTTGTAGTCTGTTATGGACTCCCTTTGTTTGATTTTGGTGCGGTTTTTATCAGTAAGATTTATGACTTGTTATGTGGGGGCCTGAGTTATGTTTTACGACTGTGTTAGGCTTGCCTTTGTCTTCTATCTGAATACATGTGGCCCAACATGTTTGTCAAGCCGGTCCCAGCTTGCTTCTTTTCCCATCTATAAGTGTTACAGTCACGTATGTCTTGTGGGGTTCCGTTTTGAAAACTGGGCTTATTTCTTTTTATTTGAAGTCAAATAATCGCTGCTTCAGCTGAACTGAATACTGTGAATACCACCATGACATTTTGTGATGGCCAGGATGAAAATGAGAAGAATGACAGAAGTAAGGATGGTAAAGAGATACTTTGACTATTACAATGGTACACTCAAGTAGAGTTCTTAGATGTCAGAAGCTTCCAGTGGAAAGTCAGTAGTCTGTGATATTTCACTTTTAAAGAAGGAAAAAAGAAAAGGGGTAACACTCCTGATGCATTCTGGGCAAATGTTTATATTTGTAGGGATTAATCTGTGTTGATCTGCAAATTCTTGCATGCACACACATATGCACGCATGCACACACACACACACTTTTAGATATCTCCACTGACTTAGAGGTTAGTGACAAAAGGATCACAGATTTTAAAGATGGACTCGCCACCCATTGATTAAAAGGTGTGCGTGTGTCGGTTAACAATTCCAATCTGTTGATAAACCACATGCTGTCAGTTTTGATAAGTCACTTGCCCCAGTAAGAGTCAAATTTGTATGTATCATCCTTTGAAATGTTATTAGTGATGCTGGCAGGAGCAGAGAAAAGGTAAAGAGAGAGTGAAAAAGTGAGACCATGCAAGTGTGTGTGTGTGTGTGTGTGTGTGTGTATGTATGAGAGAGAGAGAGAGAGAGAGAGAGAGAGAGAGCGAGCAAGGGATGACAGAAAAAGATGGAGAGACAGGATAAATCAATATTGGGCAGGTGCAGAAGACAGAATAGATTTATTGTTCTATTATTTGGCTTGATAAAACCTGGTAAGCTGATGTTGCATGTCTACAGTCCCAGTCGTTTTCCTGTACAACTTATTAATACATTTACAATAGGTGGCGGTATATAATTCAAACTGCTTTCTACCTCCAATTATTGCTTTTGGATTTTTCTTTACAAAAACTGAAATGTACCTACCTTAAATTACCCTATAATTATTTATTTTACTTGTATTCTCAGTAGTAAAGTAATTAAGATTTCATTTAGACAGTGAACTAGTAACCCCAGTAGTACAAAAATGTGTTCTGTGCATACTTAAAAAACTTGACTGTTTTTGCTAATTATCTGCATGAGGAGATAGGCTTGCTTTAGCCTCTGATTGTTGCAGTTCACACAGCAATCATTTATGGTGCTGCTGTGACCCTACTGTTGTCAGATTATAAGCGCTTTGTATGCATGTGTAAATCAAATGTGTGTGGATAGCTGACAAATGCACATTGCCACCCCGACATCATATTTTAGGTTATTAGGGTTACATTATTTTAAATGTATATATTTGTATAAGGGAAAGTGTATTTTTTTTTTCTCCCCAGTTTGGTATGCCCAATTTCCAATGCGCTCTAGGTCCTCGTAGTGGCGTAGTGACTTAAATCTCAAATCTCAGTTGCCTCCGCGTCTGAGACAGTCAATCCGCGCATTTTATCACGTGGCTTGTTGAGCACGTTACTGCAGAGACCTAACACGTGTGGAGGCTTACGCTATTCTCCGTGGCATCCACGCACAACTCACCATGCGCCCCACCGAGAGCAAGAACCACATTATAGAGACCATGAGGAGGTTAACCCAACGTGACTCTACTCACCCTAGCAACCGGGCCAATTGGTTGCTTAGGAAGCCTGACTGGAGTCACTCAGCATGCCCTGTATTCAAACTTGTGACCCCTGGTGTGGTAGTCAGCGTCTTTACTTGCTGAGCTACCCAGGCCCCCAGAAAGTGTATTTTTAGATACTGTAATTAGTATTTTTGGTTTTAAGTTTTTCACCACTTTTAATCAACTTTTGATTTCACTAGGTAATTCAACATTCCTGCGGTGTGACAAATAAGTACAACTATTCCACGTATTCTCTCAATTAATATCAAGTTGAAGAAGTACATGCACAATCATTATAATACAACTTTAAAAAGGCTGTATTTGTCACGGCTCCTGTGAGTTTGTCGGTTTGTTTTGTATATTTTGTTATTTGCTCTCCCTCATGTCTTGCAGGAGTGGCCGGCATATGCATGATCAGTGTTTCATGGGAACATTGATTGTTCCCAGTGGAATGCTGATCATGCCACTAATTAGCATGCTGAGCAACACCTGGTTCCCCTCTAATTCACTCACTTCTTAAACCCTGCGTGTTCTCAGTATCTTTGATAGATTGTTATTTGGTGTGAAGTAACTAACCTCACTCTCTCTGTGTAGTTAGTCCTGTCTCATGTATCTGTTGGTTGCCCGTGTGTCGGGTGTGTGGTTGCCTTCTAGTTTGCTGCGTGTCAGCTGGGTTTCCACGGAGGATACCTTGTCTTTGCCCGCGTGTCGTGAGCTAGATCGCCCTACCCTGCTGGGTGTTGTTCTGCACCTCACTAAGCTTCAACGGAGGATTCCATGAATCTATTCCTGACTTCCACAACACATTCATTCTACGAATACACTCTTCACGGATTGCCCCTTGTGCGGCCATGGTGTGCACGCTTCTCAGTTATCTCTTCCTGCTGCTGCGGCCGGTGCCGGGATCCTCGACATCCACAACTCAGTGACGTCTTATATTTATTGTAAATAAATCCTTTGAACTGTTCCTCTGCTCTTGGGTCTGTTTGTCTCACTATCGCTCTGACAAAACAATCGAGCCAAGTATGGACCCAACGGAAGAATCCACTCTTCACTCCACCCTCTCTCAGCAGGGAGCTTTGCTGGGATGTCAGCAGGATCAAATCTCTGCATCTAACCAGCTCTGGAGATGATGGCTTCGCAGCTCACCGAGCACACCTCTGTCATGCAGCAGCTCTGCCTATCTCCCGATGCTGGCCCATCTCAGGAAGCATCTTCACCAGCTCTGGTGGTTCCACAGATTTCTGACCACTCAGAAGTCAGTATTCCTCATCTAGCCCTGTATTCAGGTGAGGCTGGATCCTGTAGCGCATTCCTTTCACAATGTTCCCTGTTCTTCAAGTTACAGCACTCTACTTTTGTGTCGGATACGATGAAGGTGGCTTGTGTGATCACACTCCTCACTGGAAGGGCTGGTGAATGGGGCACTGCCATGTGGGACAACAGACATCCCTGCTGCGCTTCCTATCACGCTTTTTCAATGGTGCTCTGCCGATCACTCGGCTCAATGTCGGGAGGTGGCGAGGGTCTTATTAGGACTGTGAGTGGATGACCACGCCATGTGGGATCGGTTTCTGCATGGGCTTTCCGACAACATCCTGGACGAGATTTACTCTTTGGATCTGCATTCGCGCTTCAATGATTTGGTGGATCTGGCTATCTGAGTCGATCAACGCCTTAACATATGCCGTCACCACGGTCTAAGCCACTCTCCACCTACACAGGCGACTGATCCTCCTACTCAGTCTGCTTCTTCAGCCAGGTCACCAGAATCCCGGTCCGACACTGAGCCCATGCAAAACGGAAGAACTCAAATCTCATGTAGGGAGAAACAGGGATGCCTCGTCAATGGACTATGTTTTCATTGTGCTCGGTCTGGTCATCTCTCTGCTTCCTGTCCAGTAAAAGACACCGTAAGGCTGTCACACAGCTCGGCTGCAGTATGGATCTGCCTGTCACACAGTCTCAGCCTTGGTGGATTCCAGAGCCAAAGGGAACTTTATGGATTTCGACTTGGCTTCTAAATGGTGGCTTCATATGGTCCAGTTGGATGAACCCATCACCACACACAATCTCAGTGGCATGCTGTTGTCCGTCATCACCCAGTTCACTAAGTCAGTCAACTTCATCTCTGGTTATCATACGGAACAGCTGTGCTTTTACCTGATCCAATCTCCATCGGAGTCCTTATTGTTTGTCTTATCTCTGCTGTTTCCCCTGTCCAGTCTTGTGTTTCATGATGAATCGGCAGACTTATCCGGAGTACCATTGACATACCATGACTTGAGGGCGGTGTTCAGCCGGTTCCATGCATCGACCCTTCCTCCTCATCGCCCGTACGACTGTGCAATTGAATTGCTTCCTGGTACCTCGCCGCCTCAGGGACGACCGTATTCACTCTGGGCTCCCGAGAGGGGGGCCATGAACAGGTGTATCAATGATTCTCTTGCAGTGGGTCTCATCCGCCCTTTCTCATCACCAACAGGAGTGGGGTTCTTCTTCGTGGAGAAGAAGGATGGCTCGCTTAGACCCTGCATAGTTTATCGGGGGCTGAATGACATCAAGGTGAAGAATTGCTGTCCTTTGCCATTGATGTCCTCAGCTTTCAAACTCTTGCAGGAAGTGTCCGTCTTTACGAAGTTGGACTTATGCAACGCTTATCATCTTGTCCGGATTAGCAAGAGGGATGAGTGGAAGACAGCTTTTAACACTCATAGGGGGCACTTTGAATATTTGGTTATGCCTTTCGGATTGGTCAACACCTCCGACATCTTCAACGGGCTCGTTAATGACGTACTTAGAGACATGGTTGATCGCTTTGTATTTGTCTATCTTGATGATATTCTGATCTTCTCCCAGAATATCCAGGACCATGTTCAGCACTTTCAGGTTGGTGCTTCAGTGACTGCTAGAGAATCGGCGGTTCGTCAAGGTGGAAAAGTGCACTTTTCATGCACAGTCGGTTCTATTCCTGGGGTTCATCGTTTCATCCGAGGGAGTGCGCATGGACCCTGCTAAGGTCAGAGCCATCTCCAATTGGCCAACCCCAGATTCTTGCAAGGCATTGCAGAGGTTTCTGGGGTTCGCTAATTTTTATCAGAGGTTCATAAGAATTACAGTCAACTCGCTGCACCTCTGTCTACGTAAGCTGAGGCTGCGTTTTCTAAATTAAAGGAGCGGTTTTCTACCGCACCCATCCTCCCGACCCTGCAAGTCAGTTCGTGCTGGAGGTGACTGCATCTGAGGTTGGTGTCGGAGCGGTCCTGTTACAGCGCTCTTCCTTAGACGGAAAGATGCATCTGTGTGCTTTTTTCGCACCACTTAACACCAGCTGAATGGAATTAACACATCAGCAAACAAGAGTTGTTGGCAGTCCGATTGACCTTGGGTGAGTGTTGTCACTTGTTAGAGGGTTCAGGGGTACCTTTTGTGGTCTGGATAGATCATAAGAACCTACAGTACATTCATACATTCATCTCTAGACAGGCTCACTGGGCACTATTTTTTACACTATTTAATTTCGTCCTGTCATATTGGCGGGCTTTAAAAACATCAAGCCCGACTCCCTATCTTGATGTTTTAGGTAGAAACCTCCACTGTCCCACTGGATACCATTCTACCCACCACTCACGTGGTGGGCATGGTATCCTGGGAGGTGGAGGTTAAAGTCTGTGCTGCGCTACGAAACACCATGCCCCCCGCTACGTGCCCAGTGGGCCGGTTATTTGTTCCGTGATCTGTTCAGCCATACGTCCTACAGTGGAGTCACTCATCCAATGCCATTTGTCATCCAGGGGTACTCGCACCCAGACGTCATTAGACAGCGATTCTGGTGGCCATCACTAGCGCAGGACGTATGTCGATTTGTAGCCGCTTGCCCCGTTTGTGCAACTAATAAAATGTCCTGTGAACCCCCAGCCGGGCTCTTCCAACTGCTGTCTGTCCCTTTGAGACCCTGGTTGCACATAGCCATGGATTTTGTAACTGGTCTCCCACCCTCCTATGGCCACACAGTCGTTTTGACTGTAGTGGACCGGTTCTCGAAGGCAGCTCATTTCATTCCCCTCCCCAAATTACTTTCGGCGAGGAAGACAGCGGTAGCAGTCATTAACCATGTTTTCTGCATTCATGGCCTCCCGGTCAATGTGGTTTCTGACAGAGGCCCCCAATTTGCGTCACGTTTTTGGGCAGAATTCTGTTGACAGCTGGGGGCTACGGTGGTGTCAGCTGGGTTTCCACGGAAGATACCTCGTCTTTGCCCGCGTGTCGGGTGCTAGATCGCCCTACCCTGCTGGCCGTTGTTCTGTACCTCACTAAGCTTCAACGGAGGATTCCACAAATCTATTCCTGACTTCCACAATGCACACACTCATTCTACGAACATACTCTTCAGGGATTGCCTCTTGCGCGGCCACGGTGCACGTGCTTCTCGGAGATCTCTTCCCGCTGCTGCAGCCAGTGCTGGGATCCTCGACATCCATAACTCAGTGACTACTTATATTTATTGTAAATAAATCCTTTGAACTGTTCCTCTGCTCTTGGGTCTGTTTGTCTCTCTATCACTCTGACAGTATTTGGATGTTGTTTAGCATGTCACTCTGCAGGATGCTGTTACACATTAGGACAGTTTAATCACATCTGCTTTAAAGATATTTCTAATTTCTATTATCCACATAAATTCTAAACACTAATGATAACAACTGTTAGAATCAACAAAGAGTGTCAAATTACCATTTAATTAATTTGTTAAAACAGTGATTTTGTTTTCAATAATGGCAAAATATAACTTCTTACAGACAGTTATTCTCAAGATTGGCCTGGACTTTTCAGATTAGTTCCCAAACCAAATTCAGTTGTAGTGCCCCACTTTGCCCTACTAATTGCCTGTCTAAAAATCTGGCTTTGTAGACATTTTAGTCCAGGAAACTTAGCAGACAATTTTAAATGAACTACCATATTTTTTTTTTCTTCTGTGAATCATATTTAGACAAGTGTCATTTTTAAAGACAACAGACCCCTGTGATATAATGCCAGATGCTTTTTCATTTGATTTTAACAGAATTATTTTTAATTTACTAGGATTCTTGTTTGTTATTCAACACTGAGGACAAGTGAAAGCTATATTTCCATATTCAGCTCAAAATTGCGAGATTAAATTGAGGCATAATATATATGTAACATTTATCATTTATAATAAAAACACATTTTTCATCATAAAATTACAGGTAAATGAATGTCTTTTTTATGAAGACACAGTGAAAACATGTCATCAGCTGCCCATATACATTGCATTCACTGCAAGTTTGACATGTTAAATAGCCTACCCTACAGAAGCTACACAGGTGTTCAAGGGCTTTAATGGTATTTCGTGGTCACTTAATTACTCATATCTGAGAGCAGACTTTTTACTTTTGACAGTGACATATGACCATTGTGTACTTTTAATAGTGGCACTATTGAATGAAAAAAGAGTAAATAAGATGAAATCCGGGAAACAAGTGAGACACTGGAAGCAAAGGAGTGACAACTGAAAAAAACAACAACAAAAAAAAAACAATAGTGCCAAAAGTGCTGTAGGTTGTGGACTTTGATGCTGGTTTACAAAATCAAAAGTGTCATTTTACAGCTTGGATGATGGATATTTGGGAGCTGCTGTTGAAAATGGCGGATTGTTGGGAATAGTTATGGAATTACTAAATCTAAGAATATGACAAGGCCATGAGCTCAGTGTTAAGAGAATTTAAGTTTAATTACATTTAATTGTATTTGATAACCCTCAGTAAGAGTTGGCTAACATTGTCAAGTTTGGGGCTGTGTTTTAAAAAGACACACTATTTTTGACATTTAAGCCTTAGCTTCAAACAATTGTCTTTTGCATGATATCTGCTGTAAGGTTCTGGGACAGAGTTGTGTTTCATGAACATCCTAGGACGATAGAGCATATATGTACAGGATAAGCTGAATAAAAGGCTCAGTCAAATTCATAAGATTCACATGATAAACCAGATTCTTTTAGGTGCTTTCTGCCTATCAATTATTTTGAGTGTACAGAGCAGCCCATATATGGAAGGTGAGAGTGTGGTGGTTGAAGCAGATCATTCAAGTTTGAAACGGCATATTAAACTTCATAAGCAGTTTTTTAGTAGTTAGTTTCTTGTTCAAGAATGCTATTTTGTGTTGCTTTTGCAGAAAGTCTAATTCAGTGGCTAAAATTGCTTAAAGCTATCTAGAGGTAAACAGTTTCAGTTTTTACACTACTGGCTAAACAAAACAAACATCTCCTTGGCAATATTTTCATATTTGACTATAAATTGTCTCATGACACTTGGTGGAATAATCCATTAAAGACCAGACTTATGTCATGACACCTGAAGGCCATAGAGAGTATGTGGACTGTATGTACCAACACCATTGCAGTTTCTGTCTTGGATGGAAGCATCACCAGCAGCTCTTGTTTGTTTTGGCATGCATGCAATATAATATGTGTATTAATGCAACTAATTTTTTAATAAATTATACTCACCCAGTCTGTCTCCATTGTCAAGAATGCCAGGTGGTGGTCTCATGAGTGGTCTTCTTTGTCTTCTGGTCTTCACTGAAATCTTTACAACTGCTTTCTTATGCAGTTCTGAATCATATAGCTGTCGGAATCCAGGTCCACTATCAGCCCAGGAACAGTACAAGATTCTTAGGTCTTTTCCAGTTTCTCTCTCTCAATATTATCCCTCATCAAAGTAGCCTCTGCAAGCTCTACTGCCTTGACAGGGTGTCTTGGGGTCCAGCAGGCTGGACATGGCAGAGAGTGCAGATCTATATCCACATCTCTGCCACTCAGCAAAAGGAAAGGTATGCAGTAGGCCTAAACTCTTTGTTACTCACTAGATTAGGGTGTCTTTTGATCTCACAGGTGATGAGGCCTGAATGCTTTCAGTTGTGACTCATTTACTGCATGTGCTCCACATGCAGGCCAAGTGCCTTTGGTTCGCTGCTGTCCATGGTCCTGAAATGTATTCATGTAGAATGCTCTATATGGCCCAGTTTACTCCTAGTATTAACATTGGTCTTGGGTGATTTTAAATTTACATTTTTATCCATAATGGCAAAGCAATCATTACTCTAGTATAATAAAATTATGTGTCACCTAATCCTTAAAAAATCATTTTAATGTGCTAATTTGGTAATCAAGACTTTTCTTATTATTATTAGAACAACTGAAAATGGTTGTGCTATTTAATGACATTTGGACGTCACAATACAATGTCTTTTTCCAGTTGCTGAGGTATTGAGTACACTTTATACAAACCAAGTAAAAATTTGGTTTTGGAATGGCAAAAAAAAAAAAAAATAAATAAATAAATAAATAAAAATATTCTCAAGAAAATCTTAAGTCTATTGTTTGTTTGTTTGTTTTTGTTTTTTGAGAGAGAGATAAGTCCTATTCCATGCATTACTGATGTGAAAGACTAAAATAACCTGGATATAACCAGGACAAAGAAAGATTTGGGCTTGTATGGTTCATTGCGAGAACATGACCATGGCAACGTTACGGTCACGGCTTTCGTAAGAAAGCAAGCCACCCCAGCGGCTCCCCGCCTCGGTCCTTCTACCTACGGGTATGAGGCCAGCGCGGCTAGCAATGGGGGCGATTTGGGGACCCCAATGGGATCGCCTCCGCCGGGTATCCCCCCGCGGACCTCCCATTCCCCAGCACGCTCGTCTGCCCCAGTCGGGCTTCCGGATGAGTCCGCTGGCTCGTCTCATGGCGAGTCTGGCCTCTTGTTTGGAGCCCGCGAAGATGATGAGCTCTCGAGCGCAGCATCGGAGAGTGGGCTTGTCCAGTCGGATGCAGAAGCCTCAGCTGGGCTCCCCCCCTCGGGGACGATTGCCCAGTCACAGGCTGATGCCGAAATGATGGACATGCTTTCCCGGGTGGCCGCGAGCGTCGGGTTAGAGTGGAACCCTCCGCTCTCCCCTGAACCCTCACGGCTTGTTGATTGGTTCCTGGGCTTGCAGTGCCGCTCAAAGCAGCCACGCCCCGCTCCAGTGCTTTTCTTCCCGGAAGTGCACGAGGAGCTGACAAAATCGTGGGAGGCACCTTTTACTGCCCGGCCCATATTCTTCAGTTCCCCCGCCCTCTCTCGGGTGGACCATGGCCACATTAGTGGTCCAGGAGTGCCACCTTTGGCTCAACCTGGTCGAGATGTGTGAGGCCGACAAGACACGGTTTCTTGCTGCCCCCATTTCCCAGGCTGGCCTATTCGGCGACACCGTCGAGGACTTTGCCCAGCAGTTCTCAGCAGTGAAGCAGCAGACGGAGGCTATCTAGCACATCCTGCCCCGGTGCGGCTCAAGATCCCACACCCCATCTGCTCGTCGCTAAGGGCGTCCCCCTGCAGTGACTGCACCGGCTCCGCCGCAGCCCGCTCCTTCGGCCCGGCCCCAGTGTGGAGCCCACCGCAGGAAGCAGATGCCACCCGATGCCACTCGGCTGCTAAGAACCCACGGAGGTCGTCAAAGCGCCCCTGATACGGGTAACCCAGGGATGAATAAACCCTCTCACCTGGAGCTGATAAGAAGACCACCCCCTGTGGAGGGCCAGGTCGAAAATCTTTTTTTGCCTTTTTGTTTCATTCCGCCGCATGCCCAAGTGGCTGCGGTACCCAACACTTCAGAAAAAGAGCGGTTTCCTTCCTCCCTGGGTCACATACCCAGTGTGCACGGTCGTCATCACGACTACCGTCCACAGGTTTTTCCTTGCAGGATTGGTGCTCCAGCGGTGGTCTTTCCGCCCCTGAGCGCTCAGCTGTGGCACACAGCCACCCCCGATTTGGCAGTCTCCACGGGGACACGAGGACAGGCCGCTTCCTCCCCCATCCCAGGCTGTTCCGGGGGTGGTCACAAGGAGCCAGGTAAGTGCTTTGATGTCCCTAGACTCAGCATGGCCACGACATGGTGTAGCACCTCGAGCTCCGCCCCGATGTGAGGCTCCACCTGCCGGTACATCCGACGACATTGTCCCCTTGGTCCCCCTTGCGCGGAACTTGGATGTGTGGCTTGCACTTTCCAATCCGTCGTGATGGCTGATCCGGACCGTCCGACTCAGCTACGCGATACAGTTCGCCAGGCGTCCGCCCAGGTTCAGCGGTATCCACTTCACCTTGGTCAAGGACGAAAACGCCGTTACCTTGCGCGCGGAGATCACTAACCTCCTACGGAAGGGCGCGATAGAACCTGTCCCTCCAGCCGAGATGAAGAAGGGGTTTTACAGCCCCTACTTCATCGTACCGAAAAAAGGCGGTGGGTTGTGGCCAATCTTGGAACTGTGAGAACTGAACTGGGCCTTACACATACTCCCGTTCAAGATGCTGACGCTAAAATGCATTCTGATGAGCATCCGGCATCAAGATTGTTTCGCGGTGGTAGACCTGAAGGATGTGTACTTCCACGTCTCAATCCTTCCTCGACACAGACCCTTCCTGCGGTTTGCATTCGAGGGTCAGGCGTATCAGTATAAAGTCCTCCCTTTTGGCCTGTCCCTGTCTCCTCGCATCTTCACAAAGGTCACAGAGGCAGCCCTTGCCCCGTTAAGGGAAGTGGGCATTCGCATTCTCAACTATCTCGATGACTGGCTAATCCTAGCTCACTCTCGGGACACGTTGTGCGCACACAGGGACTTGGTGTTCTCACACCTCAGCTGACTAGGGCTTCGGGTCAACTGGGGAAAGAGCAAGCTCCTCCCGGTTCAGAGCATCTCTTTTCTCGGTTTGGAGCTGGACTCAGTCTCTTTGACAGCGCGCCTTACGAATGAGCGCGCCCAGTTGGTGCTGGCCTGTTTGAAGGCGTTCCAGAAAACAGCGTTTCCACTGAAACTTTTTCAGAGGCTCCTGGGGCATATGGCATCTTCAGCGGTAGCCACCCCACTTGGGTTGATGCATATGAGACCGCTTCAGCACTGGCTTCAGACTCGAGTCCCGAGATGGGCATGGTGCCACGGGACACATCATGTGGTCATCATGCCAGTCTGTCACCGTCTTTTCAGCCCTTGGACCGACCTATAATTTCTATGGGCAGGTGTTCCCCTAGAACTGGTCTCCAGGCGTGTCGTCATGATGGACGCCTCCAAAACGGGCTGGGGCTCTGTTTGCAACGGGCACGCAGTCTCCGGCCTTTGGACGGGCCCGCAACTGCATTGGCACATCAACTGCCTCGAGTTGTTGGCAATTCTGCTCGCCCTGCGGAGGTTTCGGCCATTGATCCAGGGCAAGCACGTGTTAGTTCGGACAGACAACATGGCAACGGTAGCATATGTCAACCGCCAAGGCGGTCTGCGCTCTCATTGTATGTCACAACTCGCCCGCTATCTCCTCCTCTGGAGTCAGCAGCACTTCAAGTCGCTGCGAGCCACTCACATCCCGGGCAACCACAACACTACAGTGGACGCGCTGTCATGGCAGGTTACCCTCAGGGGAGAGTGGAGACTCCACCCTCAGATGGTCCAGCTGATTTGGAGTCGATTCGGACGGGCACTGGTCGACCTGTTCGCCTCCCAAGAATCCTCCCACTGCTCGTTCTGGTATGCCCTCACCGAGGCCCCCCTCGGCATAGATGCGCTGGCACACAGCTGGGCCCCTGGCCTGTGCAAATATGTGTTTCCCCCAGTGAGCCTACTTGCACAGACCCTGTGCAAGGTCAGGGAGGATGAGGAGCAGGTCGTCCTGGTAGCACCCTACTGGCCCACCCAGACGTGGTTCTTGGACCTCACGCTCCTTGCGACAGCCCCCCCGGCGAATTCCACTGAGGAAGGACCTTCTTTCTCAGGGACGGGGCACCATCTGGCACTCACGACCAGACCTCTGGAATCTCCATGTCTGGCCCCTGGACGGGACGTGGAAGACCTAAGCGGTGGTAGACACGATCACTCAGGCTAGGGCCCCCTCTACAAGGCGCCTGTATGCCTTTAAGTGGCGTCTGTTCGCTAAGTGGTGTTCTTCCCAACGGGAAGACCCAAGAGATGCGCAGTCAGATCAGTGCTTTCCTTCCTGCAGGAGAGGTTGGAAGGGAGGCTGTCCCCTTCCACCTTGAAGGTGAACGTTACTGCCATAGCAGCACACCATGACGCAGTCAACGGTAAGTCCTTAGGGAAGCACGACCTGATCATCAGGTTCCTAAGAGGCGCCAGGAGGCTGAATCCCTCCAGACCGCGCCTCGATCCCTCATGGGACCTCTCTGTAGTTCTTCAGGGTCTACAGAGAGCCCCCTTTGAGCCTCTGCAGTCAGCCGAGCTTAAGGCACTCTCCTTGAAGACTGCCCTCCTGACCGTGCTCACTTCCATCAAGAGGGTAGGAGACCTGCAAGTGTTCTCTGTCAGTGAAACGTGCCTGGAGTTCGGTCTGGGCTACTCTCACGTGATCCTGAGACCCCGACCGGGCTATGTGCCCAAGGTTCCCACGACCCCTTTTAGGGACCAGGTGGTGAACCTGCAAGTGCTGCCCCATGAGGAGGCAGACCCAGCCCTGTCGTTGCTGTGTCCGGTGTGCGTTTTACGCATCTATTTGGATAGCACGCAGAGCTTTAGGATCTCTGAGCAGCTCTTTGTCTGATTTGGTGCAAAGCGGAAAGGAAGCGCTGTCTCCAAGCAGAGGATCACCCACTGGCTCATTGACACCATAACGATGGCATATCATGCCCAGGACATGTCGCCCCCAGTAGGGCAACGAGCCCATTCTACCAGAGGTGTAGCAGCTTCCTGGGCCCTGGCCAAGTGTGCCTCTCTAACAGACATTTGCAGAGCAGCAGGCTGGTCAACACCCAACACCTTTGCAAGGTTCTACAACCTCCGGGTGGAACCTGTTTTGTCCCAGGTAGTGGCACGCAATACAAGCGGATAAGCCCGGGATAGCTGGCCGGGTGTATCGCTTGCACATAGCGCCTTCCACCTCCTTTTGAGCTGAAGACATGCGCCATTAATTCCCAGTAGTGTTCACAAGCTTTGTTCCCTGGTTGACTACCTCCAAGCCCTGTGGCAGTCGAGTGTTCGGAGAGACTTGCTGCCGGCCCAGTACACGTGCTAACTAAAGGTCCTATTCTGGGGTCCATGTCTTATGGTTGGAGTTGGCATCAGTTCATCCTCTGAGGTCCATTGTAACAGAGTGAACTGATGTCTGGCTGGCACCGGCAGCATTTTGTAGTCATCACTCAGAGACATGTAGCAGTGGAGTCCGATACCAAGCAGGAATGGAGCTGGATCCGGCCAGTTCTGGTGACCTCGGGATAGGAGTCCCGAGGTTGAGACATGGAAACAAATAGAATAATATTAGCATAGATGCCATAAAATCTTTTGCAGAGTAATAGATCATGATCAATGTTTCAGGTTCCGGCAGACCTAACTAAAGCAGCCTAATTGTGTAAATTAGGTGTATGCCTGGCTAAATAGATGAGTCTTTAGTCTAGATTTAAACTCAGTGAGTGTGTCTACATCTCGAACAGTGTTAGGGGGACTATTCCATACAAAATCATTCCTTGCACCGCAAAATACCTCTAATTTTGTATTCTTCCACTTGTGCTCCAAGCTGCTCTCTTGAGAGCATGAGTGTGATAATTGTACCATGGTGTGGGGCTTATTTCTTTAATGTTCTTTAATCGAAGGGGGGCGACACTATCAAGAGTGCTAGAGAAGACTGTATTTATATTTTCTGTTATTTCATCAAATTCTTCTAGACTTTGGGGCTTACTGAGTGTATGAGATATATCTGGAAGATTATTAGTGAAGCTATCTTTAGTGGTCGAAAGAATTGTTCTACCTGAACGATAGCGTGGTGTAGATTGGGTAACATTAGCTGATCACAGCATACAAGAGATAAGGTAATGATCTGAGATTTTTCGAGAATTTCTGTAGTATCAACATCAACTCCATATGACAGAATTAAATCTAGCATAAGATTATGGCGATGAGTTGGTTCTGTCACATTTTGTCTGACTGCATGCGAGTTGAGAATATTGATAAATGCAAATCCCAATGTGTCATTTTCATTATCTATGTGAATGTTGAAGTCACCAACAATTAAAGCTCTATCTACAGTAACTACAAGATCTGATAGAAAATTTGCAAATTCACCAAGGAAACCAGAGTATGGCCCCGGTGATCTATATACTGTAGCAAGGGCAAAAGACGACATTAAGAATTATTAGTTCAAAAGACTTAAACTTATATCCTGTCCTATGAGTAGCACCAAAAACGCCACTGTAAATTGTAGCAACACCTCCTCCTCGAGCCTTCAGATGAGGCTTATTTTTATAACAATAACCTGGGGGAGTAGATTCATTTAAACTAATATATTCATCCAATTTAAGCCAGGTTTCAGTCAAACAGAGCACATACAAACTATGATCTGTAATAATTTCATTTACAATTAGTGCTTTGGTTGAAAGAGATCTAATGTTTAGTAGCTCTATCTTTTTTTTCTTTTCTTTTTTTTTCAAGTTTGACCTTAATCAAACTTTTTTAAATGATTTAGTGAGGGGTTTAGATTGAGAATTTAGAAGCCTTTATTGTCATTGCATCGAAATACAAAAAATTTCAGAAACTGCCCAGTGGTGCTACAATACACACACACATGTAAACCACACAATCACATTCCATTCATAAACCTAAATGCAGCAGGTAAAACAAGAAAGTGCAAGTTAAGGGTTTCAAACAGTTATTGCACAGTCCACAGTAAGTGTCATATATAAATAGTGCAAGATAGCCCTTAGTTTAGGGACTGGATGTCTTTTGGATAGAAACTGTTCAAGAATCTGGCAGTGCGCATTTTAATTGCCCTGTATCGCCTTCCTGAGGGCAGGAGGGCAAACAGGTGGTGGCTGGGGTGAGAAGAGTCCTTAACAATTTTGTTTTGCTCTAGATAAGTAGCGGGTGTTTGCAATGTCCTGTAGTAAGGAGAGAGGGCAGCCAATGATGTTCTGCGCTGTGTTTATGACCCTCTGTAGAGCTTTTTTTCCAGCTTCTGAGCAGCCCTAATACCACACTGTGAGGCAGTTATGTTAAAACACCCTCTATAGCAGAGTGGTAGAAGGCCACCAGTAGCTTTGGAAACAGATGGTTTTTCTTTATGACTCACAGGAAGTGCAGGAGCTGCTGTACCTTTTTAACAGCAGCTGTCATGTTTGTGGACCAGTAGAGACTCTCAGATATATGGATTCCCAGGAATTTAAAATTGAGAACTCTTTCCACACAGTCTCCATTTATAAAGATAGGAGGGGGGTCAGCTCTGCACTTCCTGAGGTCCAAGATTTCTTTAGTTTTCTTTGTGTTTAGTGACAGGTTGTTTTCAGAGCACCACAACATCAGTTTTTGGACCTCGTCATGATAGGCAGACTCATCGCCTCCAGAAATGAGTCCAATCACTGTAGTGTCATCTCCAAATTTTATAATGTGATTGGAGGAGTATATGGAGATACAATCATATGTATAGAGGCAGTACACATCCCTGTGGGGATCTGGTGCTGAGAGTGAGGGTGGAAGAGAGGTGGAGACCGAGCCTGACAGACTGAGGGTAGTTAGTGAGAAAATCCATAATCCAGGTGCAGAAGTGAGCGGAGAGGCCCAGGTGGAGGAGTTTCCTGATGAGTATGTCCGGTATGATAGTATTGAAAGCAGAACTATAATCAATAAGGAGCATCCGGACGTATGTCCCTATGTGTTCCAGATGCTCCAGAGCCTTGTGAAGGGCTGTGGCAATGGCATCCTCTGTAGACCTTTTGGCCCTGTAAGCAAATTGATGGGGGTCAAAAGTGGGAGGGAGGCTAGCTTTAATATGCCTCAATACTAGTCTCTCTAGACACTTTGTGACAATAGAAGTAAGGGCAATGGGTCTGTAGTCATTTAAACTGTACGACAGGCTTCTTTGGGGCTAGGATGATAATGGCTGATTTAAGGCAGGGTGGGACAATGGCTTGTGACAGGGACTGATTGAAAATGTTTGTAAAGACAGCAGCAAGTTCGTAGGCACAAGCCCTGAGTACCTTTCCAAGCACTCCATCAGGGCCTGCAGCCTTTCTCGAATTCACTGACTTGAACACCTGTCTCACTTCCTGTTCCTGTACAGTCAGTGTCTGGGTTCCTGTATCAGGAGGAAATGTATGTTGGAGTGGAGACTTTGTATCAAAACATGCAAAGAAACAGTTTAGCTCCACTGCCAGTGATGTGCTGGTGTTACAGCCAGTGGTGGCACTGCCCTTGAAGTTTGTAATATACTGCACTCCCTGCCACACCCTCCTTGTTTTGTTTCCAGTAAAGTGGTCCTCTATCTTCCTCATGTAGACCAGCTTAGCATCTTTGATGCCTCTTTTTAGGTTTGCTCTCGCAGTACTTTAAAGAGCCCTATCACCTGATTTGAAGGCCATATCACGAGCTCTGAGGAGAGTATAGACTTCTGACTTCATCCAGGGTTTCTGGTTTGAAAATACCCAGATGCGCTTCTCCTCAGTGACGATGTCAGTACAGCTGGCAATGTTGAACTGAACAGTTTGTGTATATTCTGCCAGGTCATGATGTTTAAATAAGTCCCATTCAGTCCTTGCAAAGCAGTCTTGTAGTTGGAATAGTGCTCCCTCAGGCCATATTTTGATAGTTTTAGTGGTTGGCTTTATCTGTTTCCTGAGGGGAGTATAGGCTGGGACAAGGAACAGTGAGACATGGTCAGATAGGCCCAGATGTGGGAGGGGCACAGCTCTATAGCCATGCTAGATATTTGAATACGTGTGATCAAGTGTATTACTTCCTCTGGTGGCACATTTCACATGTTGTGAGAATTTTGGAAGTACAGTCTTTAAACATCACATTTAAACATCATTTAAAAATCACCAGCTATGATATGAACTCCATAAGGATAGGCCCTCTGATGTTTGCTAATAATACTGTGCAAGTAGATGAGAGCTGTGCTGATATTAGCATCGGGTGGAATGTAAACAGCAGTAATAACAACTGCTGTTAGCTCTCGTGGCAGGTTAAAGGGTCTGTATATGACTGTCAGAGTCTCTATATCAGGTGAACAATGGCTCTCTATGATGCAGCTTTGTGAGTACCAGTCATTGTGTACATACATGCAAAGTCCTCCACCTCTGCTCTTACCGGAATCTATGGTGCGGTCCCTGCGGTATAGTGTGCGACTTGCTAGCTGTATAGTAGCGTCGAGGATCCCCGGGTGTAGCCAGGTCTCAGTTATTATAATCACACAACAATCACGTAAGGAGTTGTTGTTAGCTATCAGTAGCTCCATATCATCCATTTTATGTGTGATGGACCTGGCATTGGAGAGGATTAAGCTCGGGAGCAGTGGTTTATGGGGCTGTTTTCTCAGCCTGGCGAGTAGGCCCGCCCGGCAGCCTCGCTTTTGCCTTCTCTCTCTCCGCCTCCTGCGCCGCTTGACGGACCTGATAACAATCCATGTAGACACAGTTGCGCTATGTCCATGGGGATACTGTTAGCCCATTGAAAGTCTGCCGTAATGGCCACACTGGATTGTAATCCAAGGTTAATCAATTCCTGCTGGCTATAGACTTGCTTCGCTTGACAAAACTCAGCACAGATGAACACACACACTAGAACATACATAAAAAACAAGCACCATGCTTGTGAGCCAAAAGCCGCTGCACTCATGCGTGCCGCCATTATTGAATACTGGCAGGTATGTGTTTGGTAGTTTGGGGAACAGACACAGACTCTGTATGATATCTAGGTGATATAGTCTCTATGTGTTGAAGTTTATGTGACCTGTGTGACGTCTCAAGGCAGCTAGCAGACGTTTGGATTAGCCAGTTTGTCTGCTTCCTGACCTGGGCCCCAGTTAGTCATATACTATCACTGTTAAGACTATGAGCCAAAATACTAGAGAGGTGAGCAACACCTTCCCTGGAGGGATGGAGTTTGTCTCTCTTTAGCAGGTCAGGTCTACCCCAAAAACTCTTCCAATTGTCTATAACCACTCAGACATCCATCCATTCAGTGACACTAATCTACTATAAACCTCGTCACCTCAATGAGCAGGGAGGGGGCCAGAGCATATTTACTATATTAAATTGTCTGATATATTAGCCTATAGGCCAGTCCTCTCTCTGGATATCGGCATCAGCCATTAAAAAACCCATATCAGTCGACCACTACATATAACCGTCAATGTTTAAAGCCAAGAACCTCTGAATGTGAGTTGAGTGATTGGATCACAAAATGTTTTGGACCCTGTTTACTCCTGTAATTAACGCTCTCCACTTCGAATCACTGGAGACTAATCTAATTTTAGGTGTCAGTGAGGCCTGTGTTTGTCTTGTAAACTTGGGTTAAGCAATACTGCCGTGCAAATGCAAAATGCAGTAACTGCCTGTTTTTATCATAAATGGGTTATGACTGAAATTGAAATTCAAACTATGCTCACCTGTTACAGACAAGTTTGGCTCAACTATGCTCTGATTTTGACAAAATGAAGTGAAAATTGTAGTAAAAAATCCACACTACACTTTGAAGCCATTTTTGTCAGTTTCAATATTGGCGTAATTACTAGGTTTGGCATTTGTAGGGCACAACAGTGGTTTCAAGCAGTATCACCTTAGTTTAATAATAAAATTTTAAAAGGAAAGAACAAAAACCTAATATAATAATCTTGAAACTATGTTCATTTTAGTGAGTAACTTAACGATTGTTAAAAGGAAAGGCCAAGATAGAGTAAGAGGATAGAATAAAAAGAAAGGAATCACTGACAGGATGAAAAAACAGAATTAATATGGGAGTAAACACTGGCAGAGGCTGAACTAAGAAGAATGGAGACATTCTGTGTTGTACCAATTCACACACCAAGACACAAACGCAACATACACACACAGGCCTGAGGCTCCCATGTTATACTATGGGGTGTTGTGCTCTGCTGTTTGATGGTCAGAGCTGTTGAACTGATTTATTACTTCTGGCTTCTGTTGTTGACATGGCTGCAATCTAACTGGGTACAGTCGGTTGGCAATGTAAGCACTTTAAAGGGCACCGTAAGTCATTTATACACTCTCAGTAATTTTTCCAATGGTCTTTCAGTCTGTGGAACAAAAAAAAAAAAAAAAAGATTCAATTCTGAAGTTTGTGGTATCTGAATCTATTTGTGTTTTGAAGAAAGGCCTATTATGCATCTTTCTGTTTGGCTTCCATTTTCCTTCTTTCACTCCTTACTTTCATTCACCTTCCTCTAACTGCATCCCAGCAAACCCCCTATCCTCAATAAATGTTAAAAACACTTAACCTTGAATAACAGTGGAAACCAAAGGATAAACAATAGAATAGCCTCCAGCTTGCCATCATCAGCACTCTGCTCAGTATCTGTGGTTGTTGGAATCTATTTCTATTTCTGTCAGTGGGCTTGTATGTTGCTGATGAGATTTAAACAAAAATGTGCACATAGTTAAGAAGAACCAGGATCCACCCAGAACCAAGAACCAGAGGTGGGTAGAGTAGCCAAAACCTGTACTCAAGAAAAAGTACAATTAAAAAAAATAAAAGAAATTACTCAAGTAAAAATACTAACATAAATAATTGCTTGAGTAAGAGTAAGAAAGTATCCAATTAAAAGAGTACTCAACTAGTGAGTAACTCGTTACTTTCGCAAATGACATAATATATATTCCATTACATAATTCATATTTAACGTATTACAGAATTATTATTAATGGAAATTCTGTCATCATTCACCATCACATCTAAATTGAGCTGTTCATGCAGGAACTTTATAAAGGTCCTCTTATTTAATGCATTTTATAGAGTGATGGAGAGATGTGATTCATCTTCTGCAGAAGGTGGCTCGTGTTAACAAGCTTCAGGACTGCACTGCAACATCTGCTTGTTCTTATATTTAATATTCTGTCTTAAGGGCCGTTCACATTAAGATCAAAAACTGCAATGATAACTTCTATAAAGATTTAAAAATCATTATAACTCTAAGAGGATAGCAGAGTCCACAACACAACTGTAATAATAATGACACAGAGGAACAATATTGTTGGGATCACGTTCAGAGCAATTTGTTTTTCCAGCTGATGAATGATAAAATCATTGACAGCCAATCAAAATCCATCCAACTTTAAAGGGCTTGAGCCACAACATGTACTTATCTTCAAAATAACACATTCCAGCACTAGATCGCCACTTATTGAACACACAAACAAAATGGAAATACTGCTCACGAACCAGCAATGTTTCTTCTGCATTCTTCTTCAGTATTAACAGAGTTGAGACAATGAAAAGTTAACGCAAGCTAGTAGCATAAAATTACCTGAGGTCTCCAGCACTAATGTTGACAACATTGTTTTGTCTCCTGTGAAGTTGTATCTGTCTGTTTTTCTTTTGGTTTCATTGTGAAATGAAGAGCAGTAGTAGGTCATCTACATCCATTTTCTTGACTGTAATCATAACTGTAGAGCACGCTTAGTATAAGCAGAAAGTTATCATCCATTGGTGTGGGCGCTAATATAGTTAGCATTAATTATTACAAATATTTTATTATTAAAAATACTAATCTTGAGGAATTCATTAGATCAGGGTGTGCATGCACTTGGTCAGATGTTCGTTTGCCCTTTATCTTACACTGACAGTCTTGTGTGAATGGTTACCATCGTGACACTAGTCCTGTTCTCATAGTTGAGCCAGTCACAGGCCAAATCAAGATATTCATGAGACATTCTACACAATAAATGTAGCTGAGAAGCTCTGACCCCTGTATTCCCTGCCAACAGTTTTGATAGAGTCTTGTACAGGTTTTACCATTTTTACCAGACTCTTAGGAGGGGAATTTTTGAGGGACTTCCCTGCTAAAAAGACCAGCTTAGACCTGTTTGAATTTCCAATGTACATACACAGGCCTGAGGCTCCCATGTTATACTATGGGGTGTTGTACTCTGCTGTTTGATGGTCAGAACTGTTGAATTGATTTATTACTTCTGGCTTCTGTTGTTGACATGGCTGCAATCTAACTGGGTACAGCCGGTTGGCAATGTAAGCACTTTAAAGGGCACTGTAAGTCATTTATACACTCTCACACACAGTAGCTCTTTTTTTTCCCCAGTAATGTTTCCAATGGTCTTTCAGTCTGTGGAACAACAAAAAAAACAAAAAAAAAAAAAAAAAATTCAGTTCTGAAGTTTGTGGTATCTGAATCTATTTGTGTTCGGAAAAAAGGCCTATTATGTATCTTTCTGTTTGGCTTCCACTTTCCTTCTTTCACTCCTTCCTTTCATTCACCTTCCCGACTCTTACTGCATCCTGGCAAACCCCCTATCCTTAATAAATGTTAAAAACACTTAACCTTGAATAACAGTGGAAACCAAAGGATAAACAATAGAATAGCCTCCAGCTTACCATCATCAGCTCTCTGCTCAGTATCTGTGGTTGTTGGAATCTATTTCTATTTCTGTCAGTGGGCTTGTATTTTGCTGATGTGATTTAAACAAAAATGTGCACATAGTTAAGAAGAACCAGGATCCACCCAGAACCAAGAACCAGAGTTGGGTAGAGTAGCCAAAACCTGTACTCAAGTAAAAGTACAATTACTTAAAAAAAAAAAAAAAAAAAAAAAAAAATGACTCAAGTACAAGTGAAAGTACTAAAATAAATACTTACTTGAGTAAGAGTAAGAAAGTATCCAGTTATAAGAGTACACAAGTAGTGAGTAATTCGTTACTTTCGCAAATGACAATATATATTCCATTACATAATTAATATTTAACATGTATTACAAAATTATTATTAATGGAAATTCTGTCATCATTCACCATCATGTTGTTCCAAACCTGTATTTCTTTCTTCCATGCAACACAATGAGATATTAGACAGAATGTTTGCCTAAGTCACTAAGTGAATGGTGACCAAGACTGTCAGTCCCTAACATTCTGTCTAACATATTTTGTGTTCCACATAATACAAAGGGTCACACAGGGTTGGAACAACATGAGGGTTGGAAAATTATGACAGAATATTAAATTATGGCTGAGCTATCACTTTAAAGGGATAGTTCACCCAAAAATTACAATTCTCTCATCATTTATTCAACCTCATGCCATCATAGATATAGATGACTTCCTTTCTTCTGCAGAACACAAATTAAGATTTTTAGAAGAATATTTTAGCTCTGTAGGCCAAAATGTTGATGCTCCAAAAAGCATATAAAAGCAGCATAAAAGTAATCCATAAGACTCCAGTAGTTAAATCCATGTCTTCAGAAGTTATATGAAAGGTGTGGGTCAGAAACAGATCAATATTTGTCATTTTTTGCTAGACATTCTTCTCCCTGCCCTGCAGGGTGTGATATGCAGAGAAGAATGTGAATCACCTAAAACACAGAAATGTTTCCAAACCTCTCTTCTTATTGACAAATTCATCCAGGTCTGACAAGAGCCCTTTAAGGGATAGTTCACCCAAAAATTTAAATTCTCATTATTTACTCACCCTCATGCCATCCCAGATGTGTATGACTTTCTTTCTTCTGCAGAACACAAATGAAGATTTTTAGAAGAATATTTTAGCTCTGTAGGTTCATACAATTCAAGTGAATGGGTGGCACATTTTAAAGCTAAACAAAATCACATAAGTCAGCATAAAAGTAATCCATAAAACTCCAGTGTTTAAATCAGTATCTTCAGAAGTGATGTGATATGAGAATGTGTGGATGAGAAACAGAGAAACAGATCACTTTCGCATTCTTCTTCTTGTGTTTTACAGTGAAAACATGAAAATGGCCCACAAGGACATTATATATAATGCTGAAATATAAAACAAAGCAAGATCATGCTTTATTAATGCCTACTTTCAACAGTTTCATAGCTTTTAAAGTCCTGCATGGATTCATATTTCAGTGTAGTTACAGTTTTCTGTGTCGAAAGAATTTAGATCATTAGTTCTGTACAGCAGTACCGCCGCTCTCTAAATGCACAGTACGCAGCCTGCGTAGGGCACCAACCCCGGTCATGGAACACTCGCTGTGTCTGAAACCGCCCCCTATCCACTATATAGTGCACTATTTTGGGTGTCCGCCATTTTGTAGGAGTGTCTGAATTCTGAGTGAGCCACTTGTTCCCTACTTTATTCACTCATTCTTACCCACAATGCACTCTAATTACAAGTGTACATTTGATGTACACTCAGCGACGGTTAATTGCCCACAATCCACCATGGGGGAAGACGTACGAGCTGGGAGTTTACTGCTTCCTTCACTCCTGCAATGTTTTATTTCATGCTGAATGTATTAAATTACTTTTTGACAAATCATTACTTGATTAAAATAACATAATAACATATAGAGAGGCAAAACATAGATACATTTTAAAATGTACTCTTTATTTGATCAAATGTGTTTACTCTTTATATTAACACACAGTATATATTACAAATGACAAACAGAATGAAGATTTATTGTATTAATATATTATTTAATAAGAATAACAAGTAAGGCACAAGTATTTTAAGAGTAGCCCCAGAGCTCCGACGCTCTGTTTATACGTCAGCATCCGAATTCACTCACTCATTTCGTTCACTCACTGCTGCAATATCGTGCACTAACTGCCATTCACTATATAGGAAATAGTGAATGAGTGAACGTTTTCATACACAGCCACTCTCTTCGCCATACGATCGCCTCGCATCTCTCATGTGCGTGCCTCGCGCCCCTCGCAGAAATGCTTTCTGTTCGCGATCCAGTTGTCAATCACGCGAACGGCAGAGCAAAAGTCATTTACACTTAACTTGGATGTTTACATGGATTTATACAGTTAATCCACCCGAAGTAGCTGCAATAGTTTCCAGTAAATGCATAAAAACTGCTCATGACATGTGGGACACGGGACAAAGCGCACTGATATATTGCTGCACTGGTTTAAAAATGTACACTTAAAAACGGATGTCATAAGAGCCCAGTTACAGAATCACCCTGAAAATGACCATCACATTACACAGAAAACCCCGTGTTAGCATTAGAGCCAAAACTTACCTCAGGGTGCTGCCTTAAGTTGAAACTGTATATCAGCTTGTCTTGGTGTTAAATGAAGGCATTGCATGACGAAACTATTTTTTTTTCCACCGTGCGGAGCGAAGAAAGTGTTTCACTTTGAAGAGTTTGATGCTGCAGCAGTGATGACTTTAGTGACAGTCTGTGTCAAAAGTGTGCGCAGTAAAAGTGCCATTCAATAATCTCTCAATAAATTACACATTAACAAAAATTAAACCCAGTAATGTAATGACAGGAACACCGGCCATTGTAAAGAAGTAAAAGTAAAAAAAAAAAAAAAAATCATTAGAAATTTACTTGAGTGAGAGTAAAAAGTATCCACTTTTAAACCTACACTAAAAGTATTTTTTTTTTTCAAAAAGTTACTCAAGTAAATGTAACGGAGTAAATATAGCACGTTACTACCCACCTCTGCCTAGAACACGAAAGCTTGCTAGTTGACAGATGTACTCACACACCACATGTACACTCAAAGAAAACACAATATGCATTGATCTGTGGCTTAGTTTGTAATTCAAACATATATTGAAGATTTGTAATTACATTTTAGCTATTTGAATATACTTGGCATAAACATCCAGTTAAAAACCCTGCTTATCTGATGAGACTGTGCTAGTGTCAGGGTGATCATTGATTGTGCAAATGTGATCAAAAACATGTCCTCCCTTTCTTGCTCTCTATATCACTCCCTCTCTGACTTGAAATGCAAACTGAAATTAGATGACAATGAATGTATAGCTAAAACCACTAACTTAGAGGTGATAGCAAACAAAATTCATGAATAAATCTTCAAGGAAGGATTACAAATAAAACCAGCTCATCGAATAGCACAGGAGCCTGAGATAACCCGATTCTATCATTCTCTACTCACATCTTACCTCTCTACTCCCTACAGAGAAACCCAAACCATTATTCAGCATACTGCAGTCTTTCTCTCTCTGTCTCTGCTCTCTCTTCCCTAAGGCTGTGTGGAGTGCTGCAAAGTGGGTGTTGCACAAATGACTGTCAGATCTCTCTAAAACAGACTGGCCTCTGGTGTTAGAAACTTTGGCCTTGTAGGAGCCCTGACCTAGAGGCTAGGAGATAGCAGTTGACCCACACTCAAACGGGGGGCCCTTTAATTTCTCTTTCCTGAGTTAATCCATTTGTGTGGCTTATTCAATTGACCATACATAAATACAAGCCACACACACAGGCTTAGAGTGCTCCTTATTTTAATTTGCCTAGACATACACACTAAAAACTGGCTTATACACACTTCACTGCAATTTTATCCTCATCTTCAGTGTTTATCTCTACATTTTCATGGCTGAAATTGTGCACACATACAGTACGTACACTCACTCAAATAACAAATAAACTTCCATTCTCTAAGGTCTTAAGCTTCCGTCTTTGTTAGCTGATGTGAGCAGCCTAAACATGATATGGATGTTGTATACATTCCCAGAAAAATCCATGTACAAACCTTTATATCTAATTTTGATCCTCTTTTTTTCCACATCTAAATTGAGCTGTTCATGCAGAAACTTTATAAAGGTCCTCTTAATTAATGCATTTTATAGAGTGATGGAGAGATGTGATTCATCCTCTGCAGAATGGTGGCTCGTGTTAACAAGCTTCAGGACTGCACTGCAACATCTGCTTGTTCTTATATTTAATATTCTGACTTAAGGGCCATTCACATTAAGAATGAAAACTGCAACTCTAACTTCTATAAAGATTTAAAAATCATTATAACTCTAAGAGGATAGCAGAGTCCACAACACAACTGTAATAATAACGACACAGAGGAACAACATTGTTGGGATCACGTTCAGAGCGATTTGTTTTTCCAGCTGATGAACGATAAAATCATTGACAGCCAATCAAAATCCATCCAACTTTAAAGGGCTTGAGCCACAACATGTACTTATCTTCAAAATAACACATTCCAGCACTAGATCGCCACTTATTTTGAACACACAAACAAAATAGAAATACTGCTCAAGAACCAGCAATGTTTCTTCTGCTTTCTTCTTCAGTATTAACAGAGTTGAGACAATGAAAAGTTAACGCAAGCTGGTAGCGATAAAATTACCTGAGGTCTCCAGTGCTAATGTTGACAACATTGTCTTGTCTCCTGTGAAGTTGTATCTGGCTGTTTTTCTTTTGGTTTCATTGCGAAATGAAGAGCAGTAGCAGGTCATCTACATCCATTTTCTTGACTGTAAACATAACTGCAGAGCATGCTTAGAATAAGCAGAAAGTTATCATCCATTGGTGTGGGCGCTAATATAGTTAGCCTATCATTATAGTTATCATTATAGTTATCATTAATTATTACAAATATTTTAGTATTAAAAATACTAATCTTGAGGAATTCATCAGATCAGGGTGTGTGTGCACTTGGTCAGATGTTCGTTTGCCCTTTATCTTACACTGACAGACTTGTGAATGGTTATCATCGTGACACTAGTCCTGTTCTCATAGTTGAGCCAGTCACAGGCCAAATCAAGATATTCATGAGACATTCTACTCAATAAATATAGCTGTGAAGCTCCGCCCCCTGTATTCCCTGCCAGCAGTTTTGATAGAGTCTTGTACAGGTTTTACCATTTTTACCAGACTCTTAGGAGGGGAATTTTTGAAGGACTTCCCTGCTGAAAAGACCAGCTTAGACCTGTTTGAATTTCCATGCTGGTCCTGGGCTGGTTCATAATGGTTTGGAGCTGGTCTATTTGGTGCACCAGCAAAACTTGTGTGTGGGAGGAGTGGTATTTGTTTGTTTTGCAGTTTAGCATGGATGCCATGATTGTATTCACAAAGGCTTTGGGTTCTTACTGAGTATTATGAGCCATTTGCCATGGTACTTATTGTCTTGTCTGTGGGCCAATTATATGATTTCAGCAGAACTTTAGCCCAAAGTTTTCTGTAAGGCAAAGGAAGAGGAAGGAAAATCAAAGGTGTGAAAATGTAGGAAATTAGCGTCTTTGTGGCAGGGTATATTTACAATTGGCAGCATCACCAATAATATGTAAGAATTGTGTAATGGAATTAGTTTAGGAATATTGGCCGCATTCGACCACCATTAGATGAAGGATAAATAATAAATGATCAGATTAGAAATCGAAATAAAAATTCTCCACCATTAAATATGTAATACAACAGGCTTGTTGTATCTGCTCACAATTTATATATGTAAGTGATTTTAGCTCAAGAAGGGAATTATTATTAATTCGGGGAAAATTGATCGATTTAAAGTGTATGTCTGATCACTCTGCTATGCTGAGTTGATATGACACATCTGTTAACTCTTTAGAGTAATACTATTATCATGGACATTGAAAATAATATTACGTATGTTGAAATATTATTCGAGAACGTAGCGCAGATCTTTTAAAAATCAATTGATGAGATTATTTATCAAAATATATCACAGTCAAGTTCTCTTTAAATACAAACAAGATTTTATTTCTAATCTACAACATAAAAACGAAACTAACACACATAGACAAGCATAAAACAGGTTGGTGAGTGAGCTGTAACAGAAGGTTAATGAAATGGTTTGTAACAGAGAAAACTGAACTTTATTGAGTCTATAGACCATGCCCTGGACCATCGATACTTCATTTAGTATACCTTGATTTGCAATCAGATTACCCAAAGTATTTAAATAAAACACCAGCACTTTCTAGCAAAAGTCTGGAGGTGTGCTTGCATTTCATTACATTTCCTTGCATTGCTTTGGTTCTTTGGCTGGGTCAGTAGAAAGTTCTGATTGTTCTATCGATGTTTTGGACCTCTGTTATGATTGCGGATGCCAGGTAGTTCAGTGCTGGAATGATCAGTCTTTGTTCTTGAGGTTTCTGTTTCCTGCTCAAAATTGGGCAATGTTTAATAATGAACTTTTATATAATTAAATCACTAAGAAATATTAGAAAATACCCTTCATTAGCATTCAACAATATTCAACGTGCAAGTTACAAAACATGAAAATGCCTGATTAAAAATCATAATGGTTAATTCATTGGTTTTACAACATGAATAATACTTTACACATTATGAGAAACATCATTGTCTGGGTTATTATCAGGTTAAACCTTGAATGAGAGTTCTAGGCATGTTTGCAGATTATGTGCAGGATAAAATTACAGCAAAGTAAATTCTGTGATTGTTAAATTCCTGGATTAAGAACAGATGTCCTGATATGTGTATACACCTGAAAAGTTAATTTTGTACATTTTAAGTTATGAGCAGAGCATTAGGGTCTTGGTGTGTCCACAGAACTTTCTTTGTTCTCAAGATGGTTGACACTCAACAGAGAAGCTTTTATGGATTCTTTTCTGGCATCTTTAACTGCTTATGCCCGGTTTTGTAGACTTTTTGTCATCAGCAGGCAGAGTCTTTAATTTATGATGTTGAGGAATTTCCCGGATTTCTAGGCCATCTTGGTGTAATTCTGTCTTAATTCTTCTTAATTTCCTTCTGCCTGGCTGCTTAGATCCTACAAAAATATGCAATGTGAAAACACAGAGAAAGTTAGGGTGGGGTTAGAAACCACACTCTGAACATGAAAACACAAACACAGAACATGAGTGTCAAGATCCTGTCACCACTAAAAACATGACTGTCAAAGTGACAGGATCCTGACACTACCCCCCCCCCCCACCAAAGGGATGCCACCTGGTTTCCCAAAAAGGGGAACATCAAACAGAAAACAAAACATAACAGACAAAACACAAACTAGGGTGGGGCTGGAGGCACAAACAAGGGCAGGACTGGAGGAACAAAAGTTATCACCCAAGGGAGGGAGGTTGGGAGAAACCAGGGGGATGGCTCCAAGTAAGGGGCAGGGTCGGGAGGCCAGGGAAATGGAATGGGTCAGGCCGAGGGGCAGATTCAGACCAAGGAGTGTGGGTGGGGGAAACCAGGGGGATGGCTTAGTCCTGGGTGACACATAAGGCCAGAGTGGAACCTTAGAAGGACCCGGAGGCCTGGATGGACCGGGAGGCCAGGACTAAGCCAGAGGAGAACCTGGAGCCCAAGGCAAGGTCCAAGATGCTGGGTTCAGCAATGGATAGTCCTTTACCACTGGAAAGATGGGGTCAGTGGCCGCACAGAACAGGACCGACTGGGCAGGGACCCCAGAGGGCTGGACAGACTGGGAAAGGACCCCAGAGGGCTGGATAGACTGGGAAAGGACCCCAGAGGGCTGGATAGACTGGGAAGACTGTTCATTGGCCACAGCTGGGCATAGGGTGAGGTCTGTGGTGGCCGCTGGTGTGGGATCAAAATGGGCAGGGGTTGCTGGTATAGGGTCTGACTGGATGTGGGCGACCACTGGACTGGGGTCTGACTGGATGTGGGCGGCCACTGAACAGGGGTCAGACTGGACGGCCGCAGGTGAAGGGTCAGGCTTGACAGTAGCTGCAGCAGGCTCAGACCCCTCCTGGAATTCTGCAGCAGACCCTGATTTGGGGACCCCTCTCCTCTTTCTCCTCCTTCTTCTCTTGTGGATGGAAAGAGCAGTGAGCTCCTCCACCTCCTGTCGGTCCGCAGTGGACAGAGCAAACTGGTCTTTGGCGGCTGCAGGAGGCTGGGCAGACTGGATGGTGACCGCTGGTGACTGGACAGGATAGTCGATGGTCACAGGGGACTGGACAGGATTTTCAACGATCACATGGGACTGTACAGGATCGTCAATGGTCACAGGGGACTGAACAGATTCGTCAATGGTCACAGGAGACTGGACAGACTTGTTGACAGCCACGGGGAACAGGGACAGGCTCATCAACAGCCTCAGGGAACTGGACAGACTTGTCGACAGCCACAGGGAACTTGACAGGCTCATCAACAGCCTCAGGGAACTGGACAGACTCAATGGCTTCAGGGTACTGAACAAGCTTGTCGATGGTCATAGGGAACAGGACAGTCTCATCAATGGCCTCAGGGAACTGGGCAGACTCGACGGGCACAGGGAGTAAGATGGGCTCGTCAGCGGCCTTAGGGAATTTGACAGCCACCGTGGTCGGGAGCACTGGCAGCGACTTGGGATCGGGCACCTTACTTGGCTTCCTGCTCCTCCTCCAGACAGTCAGAAACACTGCAATAGAAATTGCCGCCACCTCCTGGTGGTCGACCGCGGGAACGGCCACTGCCTTCTGGCAGTCAGCAGGCTCCTCCTCCACCTGGGACACAAGATCTGATGGGCTCATTCAGACCAGCCCTAATAAATTGCATAAGGCTTGCCTGATTGTGCCCCAAACCCGAGGACAGCACCAAAAACTCCTACGCATACCTCCATCACGACTTCTCCTCCTGCAAGAGTCTGAGGAGCTTCATGGCCTGCTTGGCTTTGAGTCATGTGGTAAGTGGTGAACAAAAAGAAAAACTCATTCCTGCTGGGTCCATGCTGGTCGGATCGTTATGTCACAGAATGCATCAGGAATGAGGACCCAAAGGCAGGAATGAGGCAAAAAAAATAAAGATTTATTAAATAAGTAATACAAACAGGGAAAACAAAACACTCTCAAGGGAGAAAACAGCTAAATAGAAAAAACAATAAAGAACTAAAAACTGAAAAACAAATTACAGACCAAACTGTAGACAGAGCAACAAAACACAGACTGAACATGAGAACAAAACAATCCGACAAACAAAAGAGGAAAAGGAGCACAATATATACAGGTAGGGCACATGAGGAACAGGTGAGGACAATTAACATAACAAGGACTAAACAAGAGAGAGTGATGAGGGTAACAAGGAGGCGGAGTCAGGGAAGCACATGGCAGACAAACACAAAGCCATGTGCTAACATACAAGACTAAAACATACACGAGTGCACATGGTGATGAAGGACCAAACACAGCCATGTGCACTCACACAACACACTAACACACAACAAACTAACAGAAAAGCGAATGGCAAGAGGACCGAAGCCATGCGCTCAAAAAAGATGAGACATGGTGCATGGGTGTCCGGATCCCGAACCAAAACAGAAACTGAACTAGGCCCAGACACCACGCTCCTAACATGAAAACACAGAACATGAGTGTCAGGATCCTGTCACCTCTAAAAACATGACTGACAAAGTGACAGGATCCTGACACATTTATATAAAGTGTGTGAACATATTATTAATGACTTACATTAATAAGCTATGAAAGTGTACCTTAATTTTAAAGTGGACAAATTTCAACCATTTATTAATGACTTACTAACATAAATTAGCTATGAAAGTGTACCTTCATGTAAAATGGACAATTGTGAGCCATGTATTAATGACTTAAAAACATTAATAAGCTATGAAAGTGTACCTTAATGTAAAGTGGATAAAACAGGTTGATAAAAATGTCCAAATTAAATCAAAAAGGTACAATTAATGATTAAAATAGAAATATCCAATAAAATGAAGAGTTTGTGGAAAATCAATATATTATTGATAAACAAGAGAGAATCAGAATGAATATACATGGCTGTAAAAGAGCATCAAGACCTGAAAAGTGTTTTTGCAGATATAATGCTTTTGTAGATGAGTTATTAGTCATTAATGAACCCCTTTATAAACCCTTTACAAAAGGAACCTAAATGTAAAGTGTAGAATAGAACAGAATAGAATAGAAAAGCAACAGATGGCATGACCCCCACAGAGCCCCACACTGAACAACTAGTCAGCCTGGGATTACATCAAGAGACGTAACTGAAACAGCAAATAGATAAAAGAATTGTGGCAAATTATCCAAGAAGCTTGGAACATCCTGTCTGCCTACAACCAAGAAAAACTGTGTCCATGTGTACCTAGGAGAATTGGTGCTGTTTTTAAGGCAAATGTGGTTACACCAAATATTGATTTAGCTTTTTTAATGTTTACTGGACTTTGTATGATGTTAATTGATAAATGAAAACTATTTATGGTATTATTTTTAAGTGCCTAAAACTTTTGCACAGTACTGTGTGTGTGTGTGTGTATATATATATATATATATATATATATATATATATATATATATATATATATAGTTTATTGTCTGTGTTGCCATGACAGCTGTTTGGATGCCTCAAGATTCCAAAACTTGTGTTTTGGAGTGCTCACTCATTCTGGGCCCTGTCCCAAATGACACTTTGCCACATGGGCTGTGGGCTGCAGTCTCAGCAAAAGGGTGCACTGAGAGCACAGCGACCAGCACCCCCCTGAATCATAAAATGACAAATGGGGCACCCTATAGTTTTGTAGACAAATCATTCATTCACTAATTCATGCACACAATACCATATTTTCTTTTCTCTCTTTGGAGAAATGCTGGTTGAATGGCCAGAGGGAATGCCCGGTAATTTTCTTGATATCACATTTTTGTACACAGACATGAACGGCAGCATTTGACTCTGCCTCTCTAATGTATTCTAAACAGACAATCTGCCATCTGCTTTATTGTCTGAAACACAGTGATATACAATATATAAACAATAAAATAGACGCTCATGATAAAACAGTTGAATTTTAACTGGCTTTGTTTATTCTACTTCCTTACACTAAATTTAATTGTTTCATTAGTTCGTAACATAAAGCATTCTCTAGATGTCACTAAAGCAGTGAGTGATACATTTCATGGATCTAAGCGCAACTGGAGCTCTGATACATTGGAGGTAACGATGTAACAATGATATGTGTAGTAATGACAGTCATTTTGTACTTGTACTTTTATTCTCCTCATGTGTTTATGTTTGTTACCTTTTGTCCTTTATCCTCCATCAATGGACCATTCTCTTTCTCATTGCCTTATTCTGGGACATATCTATGGGTTAGTTGCCATAGCAGCCAACTGTCCCTTCGAAAGAAGAGCTGATTATAATCATGCATGTCACCGCAAACACATTTGATCAAAAAGACACTGATTATGTCCCTCTCCTCACTCTTCTCTTTACCATCTGTCCTTTTTTCCAGCCCCTCCTTATGGCACTCTTTGAAGTCATAACCTGTTTGCCTGTGGCTCTGACATAAAGGGAGGGAGGTGAATGTTAAACCTTGTGAAAACAAAGTTTATTGAATTCAACTGAAAGCAAGTAGGGTGCATTCAGTTATTTTTTTGGCCACTTTTTTTTACTATGATTATCAAAAAGTGGGCCAAATTATCTGAATTCACCCTGTTTTGCAGGACCTTCTATAAACAATGTAAAATGAGAGAGAGAGAGAGAGAGAGAGAGAGAGAGAGAGAGAGAGAGAGAGAGAGGAGAGACAGAGGAAGTCAGTCAATCACTTAACAGATAATGTTTTTCTTTCCAGGCACCTCTTAAAGAATAGTTCACTCAAAAATGAAAATTCTCCCATCATTTACTCACCTTCATGCCATTCAAGATGTGTATGACTTTCTTTATTCTGCAAAACACAAATTAAGATTTTTAAAAGAATATCTCAGCTCTGTAGGTCTATACAATGCAAGTGAATGGGTACCAAAACTTTAAAGGTCCAAAAGCATATAAAGGCAGCATAAAAGTAATCCATATGACTTCAGATTTTTAATCCAGTTTTAGTCATCTGAAGTGATATGATAGGTGTGGGTGAGAAACAGATAAATATTTAAGCCCTTTTTTACTATCAGTATCCACTTTCACATTCTTCTTTTGTTTTTGGTGAGATTAATGCACATCGCCACCTACTGGGAAGAGAGGAGAATTTATTGTAAAAAAGGCAGATTATAGCAAAAGAAAGCAATTTACAGTAATGTGCAAAAAAGTGATGGCAAATAGCAGGAAACTCCTAACAACGGTACATACAAAGACCTCAAATGAAATGCAGTTGCCAAGTTATTACCTAGTCAGGTGGCTAGATAGTACAAAGTAAGTATGTGTATGCATATGAGCCTTGAAATTCTTCTGTACATTTGTATACATGTCCCTAATTAAGATGAGTACCTACAAGTCCAGGTACATATCTAAGGTAATTTTGTAATGTGTAATGAATGTAAAGTGCAGCTAGGCCTTTGACAGCTGTGTAAAAGAGTAACTGTGTCTTGAAATGAATTCAAACAAGAACTGGCAGCTGAAGTTGTGAAGAGACATGAGCGAAGTTGTGACTAGAGAGAATATATGGAGATTAAAAATGAGTCAAGCAGCATTTGGTTATGCTCGAGGAGACAAATGGAAGATACAGGTAGACCGATGACAAGGGAGTAGTGTCGTCATGAGATGACTAGGAGAAGACTAGCATAATTATGAAGGAGGTGCCTTATTTTCCTTTTCCTAAATTAGTAGGTGTGTATACAGGGGTTAATTGGGATTTTGGAGGTGGGGGACTCCTAAAACCTAGTTGTGATTGCACTGACCTGGGCATGAGGTGGCATGACTACCATCTCCTCTCATCCTCTAAGAAGCATAATAATCTGTTAATACCCTTCTGTGATAGTACTATACTAAAAAAATAAAAGAAGTGATCAATCAAAAATTAATTACAACATTTCTTCACTGTATGGATTGGGCTAGTGGTATATTTCCTTGTATCTTGAGCAATCCCATGTTTAAAAAATGCCTGTGTTTATTTTAATTTTTTTAATAAACCTAGCAGAATTGCAACTGCATATCAGTGAATGTGTATTACAAATGGGGGTGCATTTGATTGCTTTTTATTTTGTGACTTCCCTGGAATGGAGAGCGGGTCGCAGAATGAGGTGGAGTGCCCCCAAGACCAGTTTCACACATATTGCGAGCAAGGAGGTTCTCTGCTGTTTGTGGGGCAACAGAAAATAGTGCTCTTCTAAGCAAATGCCGCCTCTACCAGGACCTGCCACTGACTAGAGGGAAGCATAATACTTAATCTAATTAATTTTAAAGGTTTTGAGTAAGAACATTCGCTAAATGGAGACAGAATGCCTATTATTATTATTATTATTATTATTATTATTATTATTATTATCATCATCATCAACATCATTGTTATTATTATGCAACAGTACTATATTTATTGAATGATTTCTTAACTTTTATGCTGCATTGCTATGCAGTCTGGTTAAACATGCAAGCTTTTATTTTGGTGGAAAACTAAAGAAAGAACTTTTGTTCTTGAGTTGACAATGGCTTTTTAATGCAGTGAAATGCCCTCATCCACTCTTTGTCCACAAAAAGCTGGTGTTATGAGGATACTCTATATTTGGATAGTAACTTTTAGTGGCCAAGCATATTTGGAATTACACAAATGTGCAATTAGTAAATCTAGAGTGCTGTAAATATAGCATGCTCAGCTCACATTAGCAAACCAAACTAAACATGAGCACATCTGTTAACTTTGAAAACACTATTATGATCCTCATGTATGCCAAAACTACTGTATGTGTAATACACTGCAGACAAAACAGAACTGCTATGAAACCACTGTATCATCAAGCGTGCTTTAAGTATGTGCGGTACAAAGAACAGAGTTGCACACATGTAATAAGCACAATGAGCTGCATGTGCAGACTATTTATTTATTTAATTAATTTGCAGCCCTTGCGGTTTGATAATCATTAGTCTCTTTTCCAACATCGGGCCGAACGGTTCTGAGCACGGTGAGGAATGGTTACAGTAGCTTTTCCACCTGGGCACGATTCGACACAACATGATTAGAAACCGTTCTCGGCCCGGAATTCTCAGCACGGTTAGACAACCGTGCTCAACTGTGCTGGTGGAATGCCTGTAGTGACGTTGCGACTCACAGTTGGTCACTTGTCAGTTGCCAAGCTTATTCATTTTTTCTCTGTAGCTGGCAAAGCGCACTGTTTGGGCAAAGTAAACACACTTCATACACAGTCCTTAAACTCTTGCGTTACCAAGGTAACAACTGACGTAATTCTTGTGTACATTTGAAGTCTGTTTTCAGCACCAGTGGGAAAAAAATCAGTAACCATGCCGACTGGCCCGGATAGGCACAGAATAGAATGGTTTGCAACAAGAACAGTTTAGCCCGATGGTGGTAAAGCGGCAAAAAATATGTCAAAGAGCGATTTTGATTTTAGTTTGATTAATCATTGAGCCCTAACCTTTATTTTGATTGCTTGTTGTCAACTTGTTTTTTTATAAACCAAATCAAATCCATGTATAGAGTATGAACCCGTTCTGAGAAGTGGCTGATTTTAAACAGACTGGTCATACAAAGCTCACAGATATTTTCTTGCTGGTTTCAATGAATATAATGTTTGTGGGGTCTCTAGTGGGGTCTTTTCTGTTTATGGTCAGGATTTTGTCTCGGCCTTCTAATGCTTGTCATATTGAATTATAATAGTGCAATCAAGCAGTTTTCCTTTTCTTTTGATATAATCATTTGTATATATTTGAGATCTTTCAGGTGGAGCGGTATGTGAGGCTTTTCGTTTTTTTTTTTTTTTTTTTTACTGGCAGAGAGAGAGGCTATTTGCACTAAGTGTAAATATTGTAGCACATTTTTATCTTTTTTTTTTTTTTTTTTTTTTATAAGATCTCTAACATAGTCTGATGGATTATTTTTCACCTATTTCAGAGCAGGATCTTTATAAATTTGTATATCAGTTGATAACATCAAGTTGCTATACAGATGTTGTTCCTTTAAGACTTTTCAAGGAAGTTACTGGGACTTTAGTCCCTTCTTTGTTGTCTATAGTAAACAGCTCACTTGTTTCAGGATGTGTCACAGAGGATTTAATGATTGCGACAGTTCAACTGCTTCTGAAGAAATCCACATTAGACCAGTTGGTTACAAATAACTATTGACCAATCTCAAAATTACCTTTAATCTAAAAAATAATAGAGAAAGCAGTAGCTAAACAAATGTTGGAGGTAGTGAAAGATAACAATAGAGAAATTTCAGTCAGGCTTTAGAGAAAAAACACAATACAGAAGCTGCCTTTCTTAGGGTGATCAATGATTTATTGATGGCGGAGGATGCTGGATAGTGCTCCGTTTTAATGTTGATTTATTTAACTGCAGAATTTACAGCTGATCATTCAGTTTTAATTGATACATTAAAGTGGTGGGTGGGTATATCTGGGGTGGCTTTAGACTGGTTTGTTTCCTACATGACGGATATGAAATTTTTAGTGTCTGTTGGAGATGAGATGTCCCCCTCTTCAAAATTGACTTGTGGTGTTCCGCAAGGATCCCTGTTAGGGACAATATTGTTTTCACTATATATGCTACTGCTTTGTTCTGTGATTCGAAAATATTACATACATTTTCATTGCTATGCAGATGACCTACAGTTATATTTGTTGTTGAATCCCAATGATTTGTCTAGTTTAAATGTTCTTCAAGATATGAAAAATTGGATGGCAATGTAATTTTCTGCAGTTAAATTCTGATAAAATAGAGGTTGTTATAATAGGTCATTACTTAATCAAGTGGTCCCACATATTAAGTAGGTGGTGAGAAATTTGGGAGTCTATTTTGATGCTAATTATAATTTTGAATACCATATCAGAAAGTTAGTTCAATCTTATTTTTATCATTTAAGGAACATTTCCACTGTGAGACATGTCTTGAATTCAAGGATACGGAGAAGCTTGTACATGCTTTTATATCGTCTTGCCTTGATTATTGTTATGCCCTTTATTCAGTGTTAAATCAATGCACTTTAGCACAGCTACAATCAGTGCAAAATGCTGCAGCTAGACTTTTGACACGGACAATGCCTTTTAATCATATTACTCCAGTTTTAGCTTCTTTGCTTTGGTTACCAATTAATTTTAGGGTTTATTTGAACATATAATTGCATGGCACATGGGTTAGCGCCAGGTTATTTAGCAGAACTTTTAAGACCTTATGAAACAGTTAGACCTCATAGATCTTCTTGTCATGAACTGTAGGCTCAGGCTGTTCCAAGATCCAGATGCAAAACAAAAGGTGATAGAGCATTTGTAATGAGGGACCCATGGTTATGAAACAGCCTGCCCTGGGATATTAGATCTGCTGAATCTGTGACTGTTTTTAAATCTAATTTAAAAACACATTTGTATTGACTTGCTTTTATTACTGTGTGTTGTGTTATACCGTGTGTGTTGCTTTTATTACTTTGTGAATATGTTGGTTTTTGTTTTTAATTTTATGTTTTGTGAAGCATATTGTGCTTAATTGCTAAAAGGTGCTTTATAAATAAAATTATTATTATTATAAGTGCAAATAGCAACAAAAATAATCTTCTTTGCACTAAGTGCAAACAGTGGCAGATACTATTTGCACCCCTAATTAAATACTAATATACAGAATAGGGGCATCACTGCAACATGCTTATTTAGCGTCCCACAGACACCTTACACTAACCCCTACCCTAAACCTAACCCTAATCTACCCTTACAAAAATTAACCATGGTTTACATAGTATCACATTACTCAAGTAAAAGTACAATTATTTTTGTTAATAATTACTTGAGTAAAAGTAAGAAAGTATCCAATTGAAAGAATACTCAAGTAGCGTGTAACTAGTTACTTCCACATATAACATAATAGACATTTACTCCCCAATATTCCATTACCCAATACATATTTAACATGTGTTACATAATAATAATAAATATTATTATTATAAATATATTATAATTATAATATTATATTGGAAATTCTGTCATCATTTACCATAATGTTGTTCCAAACCATATGAATTTCTTCTATGCACCACAATCAAGCATGTTTTTTTTTTTTTCTCCATATTTTAAAAGGAAATGGTGACTGAGACTGTCAGTCTCTAACATTCTGTCTAACATCTTTCAGGTTCCACAAAATACAGAAAGTCACAGTGGTTTGGAACAACATGAAGGTGGGAAAATGATGACAGAATATTAATTTATGGCTAAACTATCACTTTAAGGATGCTTGTCAGATTTAGATGAATGTGTCAATTAGAAGAAAAGTTTGGAAAACTTTCTAGTAATTATTACGGTTAAAAAATGTGAACAATGTTCCACGGGCCCAATTATATATAATGCTGAATAAAATGAAGCAAGATCATGCTTTATTAATGCCTACTGTTGCTACTTCACAGCTTTTTGAAGTTCTGCATGGATTCTTAGTTCCGGGTAGTTACAGTATTTTGACGAAATAATTTAGGTCATTAGTTCTGTACACTAAGGGTAAACTGCACCTTATCTCTGTGTTTGGAAGCATGTTAGGCTTATTTAAGTTCAAAGCTTGTTCTCTGCTGTCTATTAGAAAAATGTGCCACGTCTGTCAAACATAGGAATTCTGTGCATGCGCAGAAATGCTGTCTGCACATGATGGGCAGAGCAAAAGGCATTTAAACTTAACGCGGATGTTTACATGGATACAGACACAGATGTATTGCAGCACTGATATAAAAATGTAGACTTATAAACGGAGGTCCTATGAGCCAACAGACACGAATCACCCTAAAAATTTACATCATTACACAGATAAGCTCACGTCATCTCAAAATCACCAAACTTTACCGCAATGTGCTTTAAGTTGAAGCTGTAATTTTAATCTTGAAATATCTGCTTATCTTGGTGTAAAAAGAAGGCATTGCGTGGTGAAAGAAAGTGTTTGTTTTGCGCACTTGCTGCAGGAATAATTAGCTCGACTCGAGTGACAGTGTGCCGCTGTACAGTTCCCATTCAAAAAACTCTCAATAAATTATTTCATTTAATAACACTCATTGAATTAAAACCAGTAATGTAACGACAAGAACATTGCCCAATTTAACGTCATAAAAGTACATTTTTCCAAAAAGATACTCAAGAAAATGTAGCACATTACTACCCACCTCCAATTACTATATTAATACTATATTACTGTAGTAACACCATGGTTAACTGCATTAAAACTATGCCCCCCCCACCCCCCACACACACACACAAAAAAAAAATGGTTACTACAATATTAATATAGTAAAACCATGGTTAATCTTACCCGGATCAAACCTTTATCTCAACTCCATAAACTTCACCATGATTTAATTGCTGCAAGAATTGTATTTATTATTATAAGTAGTATTAAAAGAAATATTAAGAGTGGAAACAGGAAACAGCTGTTGCAGGAAAGAGGCAAGAGAAGGAGGATCTATGTGCAGGCTTTTTAATTAAAACAGGCTTTAATAAACATAAAATAACTCAAAACACGACAAAAGAACAAACCATTACATCCATGAAAGGTTAACAACTGACAAAGACAGAGAGAACAGGACAGCAATGTATACACAAGAACTAACAAGGTTAACAAGACACAGCTGGGATCAATCAAGGGAAACACAGAGAACAGAGACACAACAAAAACCAAAACCAATCTTCAAATTAAAAGTCTTTATCCTTCTAGCAACCTCTAGTGGCCACTAGGGAAAATGTCCCAAGTGTTACTTAGCCCCCCATCTAAGGAGCGGCTCCTGACGTTCCATAACATATAAAACAAAACAAAAAAAATAGTTCATTGGAAGCAGAGACTCAGGGGGTGGAGCTACAGGAGGCAAGTCGGGAACAGGGGCCCTTCTCCTCCTCCTCTTCCGGACGCTGGCACTGGGACAGCCGAGGCTTCAGGTGCTGGCTCAGGGACAGTCGAGGCTTCAGGCGCTGGCTCTGGGACAGTCGAGGCTTCAGGCGCTGGCTCTGGGACAGTCGAGGCTTCAGGCGCTGGCTCTGGGACAGTCGAGGCTTCAGGCGCTGGCTCTGGGACGGTTGAGGCTTCAGGCGCTGGCTCTGGGACGGTCGAGGCTTCAGACACTGGCTCTGAGATGGACGAGACTTTAACCACTGACTCTGGAACAGACGAGGCTTCAGGAACTGGCTTGTTGGCTGTGGCAGGTGTGGGCGCTGGCTCGTTGACCGTGGCAGGCACGGGAGCTGGCTCGTTGACCGTGGCAGGCGTGGACACTGGCAGCAGCACAGGATTACTGCCATACCCCACAGTGTAAGGGGAGAATTTGAGCCTCAAAGCATAGTCAATGAATTCAAGGTTCATTAAGTCCGAACCAATAGCAGTCCTTGAGACAAATATCTCCCCAATTGAAACCCCAGGCGAGACTGCAGAACTGCTCTGTATATTGCTCGATGGGGTCACCTCCTTGTCTGAGAGACAACAATTGCCAAGCCACCAGATACTTAGTCTGGTCAGTTGTTCTGTAATGTTTGCAGGAAAGAGGCGAGAGAAGGAGGATCTATGTGCAGGCTTTTTCATTAAAACTAGGAGAAATAAACATAAACTAACTCAAAACATGACATCAGAACAAACCTTTACATCCATGAAAGGTTAACAACTGACAAAGACAGAGAGAACACAAGGGCAGTATATACACAAGAACTAACAAGGTTAACAAGACACAACTGGGATCAGTCAAGGGGAACACAGAGGATAGAGACACAACAAAATCCAAAACCAATCTTCAAACTAAAAGTCTTTATCCTTCTTTAGGGATAATGTCCCAAGTGTTACAACAGGATAGGAAAAAGTGGGACCAATGGTGGAATAACTAGTTTTATTCAAATCAAAAATATTATTTAATCTAACTGAATCAACCTGACTATATTAGGTTACACCAAAGTATTTTTTAAGGATCAGATCAGGTATAAATACAGGTGCATCTCAATAAATTAGAATGTCGTGGAAAGGTTAATTTATTTCAGTAATTCAACTCAAATTGTGAAACTCGTGTATTAAATAAATTCAATGCACACAGACTGAAGTAGTTTAAGTCTTTGGTTCTTTTAATTGTGATGATTTTGGCTCACATTTAACAAAAACCCACCAATTCACTATCTCAAAAAATTAGAATATGGTGACATGCCAATCAGCTAATCAACTCAAAACACCTGCAAAGGTTTCCTGAGCCTTCAAAATGGTCTCTCAGTTTGGTTCACTAGGCTATACAATCATGGGTAAGACTGCTGATCTGGCAGTTGTCCAGAAGACAATCATTGACATCCTTCACAAGGCGGGTAAGCCACAAACATTCATTTCCAAAGAAGCTGGCTGTTCACAGAGTGCTGTATCCAAGCATGTTAACAGAAAGTTGAGTGGAAGGAAAAAGTGTGGAAGAAAAAGATGCACAACCAACTGAGAGAACCGCAGCCTTATGATTGTCAAGCAAAATCGATTCAAGAATTTGGGTGAACTTCACAAGGAATGGACTGAGGCTGGGGTCAAGGCATCAAGAGCCACCACACACAGACATGTCAAGGAATTTGGCTACAGTTGTCGTATTTCTCTTGTTAAGCCACTTCTGAACCACAGACAACGTCAGAGGCGTCTTACCTGGGCTAAGGAGAAGAAGAACTGGACTGTTGCCCAGTGGTCCAAAGTCCTCTTTTCAGATGAGAGCAAGTTTTGTATTTAATTTGGAAACCAAGGTCCTAGAGTCTGGAGGAAGGGTGGAGAAGCTCATAGCCCAAGTTGCTTGAAGTCCAGTGTTAAGTTTCCACAGCCTGTGATGATTTGGGGTGCAATGTCATCTGCTGGTGTTGGTCCATTGTGTTTTTTGAAAACCAAAGTCACTGCACCCGTTTACCAAGAAATTTTGGAGCACTTCATGCTTCCTTCTGCTGACCAGCTTTTTAAAGATGCTGATTTCATTTTCCAGCAGGATTTGGCACCTGCCCACACTGCCAAAAGCACCAAAAGTTGGTTAAATGACCATGGTGTTGGTGTGTTTGACTGGCCAGCAAACTCACCAGACCTGAACCCCATAGAGAATCTATGGGGTATTGTCAAGAGGAAAATGAGAAACAAGAGACCAAAAAATGCAGATGAGCTGAAGGCCACTGTCAAAGAAACCTGGGCTTCCATACCACCTCAGCAGTGCCACAAACTGATCACCTCCATGCCACGTCGAATTGAGGCAGTAATTAAAGCAAAAGGAGCCCCTACCAAGTACTGAGTACATATACAGTAAATGAACATACTTTCCAGAAGGCCAACAATTCACTAAAATGTTTTTTTTTATTGGTCTTATGATGTATTCTAATTTTTTGAGATAGTGAATTGGTGGGTTTTTGTTAAATGTGAGCCAAAATCATCACAATTAAAAGAACCAAAGACTTAAACTACTTCAGTCTGTGTGCACTGAATTTATTTAATACACGAGTTTCACAATTTGAGTTGAATTACTGAAATAAATGAACTTTTCCACGACATTCTAATTTATTGAGATGCACCTGTAGCTCCTTACAACTGCAGAATTTCATATTTTACAGTGCATTTTGGATTGATAAGCTTTGTGATTTTGCTGTTTACCTTACTATTTCCATTCATTGGTTTGTTCATTGATTCATTGATTCATTAACTTTTCTCTCTTTCTCTCCTGTATCTGTAGTGATTTAGCTGGCATAAGTTTGAACCCTGTCATCATTGTCATGTTAGTCAGTTAAGATTAAAATTAATCAAATCCTCCTTACATGATTGACGCAGAGTGTGGATGGATGAGGGAAAGAGGGATGAATGAAAAGAGAGAGGTAGATGTGTAATAGAGTGAACAAATTTCCATCAGTGTCACAGTGTGTTGTGTGTTGTGTTATCTAAAAAGGTGTAAACTTGATAAATATTGTACTATGCCATGGCAAGTTTAAGAAGCTAGGTCTGAAATTATATTTGTGTTTGTGCTGTTTGTGTGTGAGAGCATCTGCTTTTGGCAAGCTCATTGCAATGTGGGATTAGTAGGAAACGCTGAATTGTGGGGAGAAATTGAATCAGATTACAGTGAATTTTGGCAACGGATTATCTTCAATCCCTTCTGTGTATCCAAGAAGCTTGAATGAGTGTTTATGAAAAAGGAGGAGTAAGAGAGGGAGAAAGAAGACTTTAGAGACTTAAGGCTTAGAAGAAGAAGGGGGTTCGTGTGTGTTTTTTTTTTTTTTTTTTTTTTTTTTTTTTTTTTTACATTTTGAGACTCTCTTCATCTCTTTCAGTCTATATATCTTGATCTCTCTAACACATCTCTTGCTCCTTGGGTTAGGTTTTGGGCTGGTGTCAAGACCAGCAGTCCTGCTGATTTCATGGCTTTTACCAGAAGCCTCTTTACTTCCTTCCACTGGCATCATGCTGTTTGGGAGAATTAGCTGATCGCCTGAGGGGTTTTTTCTCTACAAGCTTGAGACATTTAAAAAAGCTTTTTGAACTAAATCTCTGCTCGTCATATTGTGTTCAAGTTGTCATTCCTCTGGGAGCTAAAGTAGAAGCCTAAATGTACTTGTGTTCTCACATTTTTTTTTTGTTGTTTTTTTTTTGTTGAAAAAACCTTTGTTACCTCTATATTAATGCATTTCTATCAGAAAACATATTGTCAGTTCAGTCTGGTGCATTCTGTGACACTGATATATTGGTTTCATCTGTCATGCCTTAACTAACCAATTTAACGTTTTACTAGACTCATTCCAAAGCATAGTGCAACTTATCTGAGACCTTATAGTAGGGTCCCAGATGCATTGAAATCTAACATTACCTTGATATTATTTTAATATGCAACATATACTCACATGATAAATGTATTCACATACAAATATGTCGACACTACAGTTCTGTTATATTTTCATAGGTGGGCTATGAGAACGCAGGCACAGTGGAGTTCCTGGTTGACAAACATGGAAAGTACTACTTCATCGAGGTCAACTCCCGCCTACAGGTGGAACATACTGTTACAGAGGAGATAACTGAGTGAGTGCCCATATATACAATGGATGAAACTTGTTTAAGTTTCCAAAATGTTAACGTACTGTATGTATAACCTAGCCTCATAGTATGAACGTTACTGTAACTACATTTTTGCAAACAGAGTTTTAGGTGCCGCGTTCTACATTTTGCCGCAGTTTCCGGGTGAAATTAACTCGGAAGACCAAGGCTCAAGCCCAGCCAAGAATGTAAGACACGTGAGAAGGAAATATCATAGAAGCGAAACAAAATGACATGGTTGCATTAGAAAATGTGTTTTTCATGTCACATTTGCTTTTAGGACATTATCGATTAGGTTTAGGTGTTGGTTTAGGGCATGCATGTCAGATTTGTTTACCTCTAATTTATATTTTAAGACACTATCGGGTTGGTTTAGGTGTTGGTTTAGGGCAGGGTTATTCACTTAAAGTTCCAAGAGGTCCGGTCTTGACATTTCCTTTCCAGCAAAGGTCCGGACAATAATACCTTACACGGTGTCAGTAGTCAGTACAGCTATGATATAATACAAGAAATGCAATTTTTTTGGGGAATAGCTATAATACATTTCCAAATTGGCAGCAATAGTACTTTGTAAGAGAAGAAGAAGAAAAAATTCCTAAACAGTAAAATAGTGTCTTCATAACTGGGAAAGGATGAGGACATTGGGGTCCCAGAGACTGCCAAAGTAGTGGGGTATGGGGGATCTTCTACCAAAAAATACAATAGTTCAAGGTTCATCAGTCGAGTGCCCTTTGATATACTTATTAGGAGATAAGATGAACTGCTCCTTTTTAAGCTGAGTGATAGCAGTCCAGTAATAATAATAAAAAAAGATTTTTGTTTTAATTTTGTGAAAATGAATAAGAGATTTCATCATCTCTGGCATGGATGGCAGGGAAAAAACAACCAAAACTTTGAAATTACAAGTTTTCTGCTTATGATGAGAACGTTTCTATTATTTGATGGTCAGCTCATTCTTAACTACAGCAGCTAGCATTTTTAAGCTGCACTTTTGTGATGTACATTTTTAAACAATGAGCTGACTATCAAATAATAGAAATGTTCTCATCATAAGCAGAAAACTTGTAATTTTAAAGTTTTGGTTGTTTTTCCCTGCCATCCATGCCAGAGATGATGAAATCTCTTATTCATTTTCACAAAATTAAAGCAAAAATCTTTTTTTATTATTATTACAATGAAAGGCTTGTAACATGTTGATTTTTCAAGCTAATTTTAGACTGGAAAAAAATGTTATAGTCTAAAGGCACTCTGGAACTACATTAAACTGTCCTGTCACAAACCTGGCTTAGCTGAACTCTCAGAGTCATATCAGACACATGAAGATGAATTCTCATTTTCTGTTGTGTATTTTAGCGAAAGATGTCGGTATCCATCAATATTGCTGCCTTCTATATATCTCCACTATGGTCTACTTTCATTAAAATAACCGCATCTACAGCTCTACTATGTGGCGCCTCATGTCTACTCTCATTAATGCAGGGCAGAGTGGCAACATGCATGAAGCGGGAAAGGGTATAATTATTGCCTATCTTTTTGCTTGTTCATATGATTCTGCTGCAGACATTTAAAACGCTAGTTTAAAGGGCAATTCACACCAAGCTTTTACACACGTATGCTTACACAATCACTTAGCCAGGTGTCAGATAACTAGCACAAAGATTTAGATCTCGGTCCAGACTGACTTGTCCTTCTGTCTGAATCCGGACCAGAGTCCACCTTTTGAGTACCCCTGGTTTAGGGTAAGGATGTCTGTTCACCTCTCATTTATCTTTGAAGACACCATTTGATAGGTGTTGTTTTAGGGTAAGGATGACTCTCTTGTTTGCCTCTCATTTGCTTTTAAGACACTATCAGTTAGGTTTAGGTGTTGGTTTAGGGTAAGGATGTTTGTGTTGTTTACCTCTCTTTTGCTTTTAAGACACTATCAGTTAGGTTTAGGTGTTGGTTTACTGCAAGGATGTCTATGTTGTTTACCTCTCATTTGCTTTTAGGACACTATCGGTTAGGTTTAGGTGTTGGTTAGGGGTGAGGATTTTTGTTTTGTTCACCTCTCATTTATCATTTAAGACACTATTGGTTAGGTTAGGTTAGGTTAAAAGGTTAGGTTAGGATAAAAAAAAATATTGTTGCACTTTAATCTGTTTTGAATACTATTCTGATGCTAGTGAAACTTTGTAATATGGCACTTTTTCATACCACTGTCTCCTTAAGATGATTCACTTATGTTTTCCTCTTTTGTAAGTCACTTTGGATAAAAGCGTCTTCCAAATGAAAAAATGTAAATGTAAATGTTTAGGTGCTTGTTACGGTAAGAATGTCTGTTTTGTTTACCTCTCATTTGCTTTTAGGACACTATCGGTTAGGTTAGATGTTGGTTTAAGGTGAGGATGTCTGTTTTGTTCACCTCTCATGTATCTTTTAAGACACTATTGCTTAGGTTTAGGTTAATGTTTTATGTTACGGAAGTATATTTTAATAATTAAAACCTCCATATAACATCCACCTTAAAAACCTTATCTGATCACGACACCATTTTACTTGCTTTTGGCGCCCCCCGCTGGACATTTCCCTGGGAATCTGCTTCGAAATTTGTAATAAAGAACGTAATTTCGTTTGGCAAAAATGTTTTCATGGTCACGTAATTTTCATGAGATTACGCTACGTATATAGAATGTTACTGAGTGTTAAATGAATAGCAAATAAAAAACACAGCGTAGTTAAAAATGGATGATTCCTGTTTCTTTGAACTGCAAGTAGAACTGCAAGACGTCAGTAAATATTTCAACTTATCACTCTTAGTATATTGTTTTCTCTAATGTCACACATATGCATTTTTATGTTTTCTTGTGCCCTTAAGTCATATCCCAACAAGAGAGAGGTTGCGTACAGGTTTGTGTTTACTTCCGCTTGTACACGTATGCATGTGTGTCTTTATGTACATATATTTTCTTTCTCCATTCCTTTCTCTGAATCTGTGTGCCTGGAGAATATTGCATTTACATATGCCATTATGTTCTAGCCAGATGGTTTCTTATCGAATTGACTCACATATAAGAAAACATATATATCATGTACAGTGACAGTGACGTAGCAGTTACTTAAACAGTTAGCAAAGGACATAAGTCAAGCAATGAAACCAGAATTTGAATGCCAAGAAGAGCAATTGTGTGGAGATATTAAAATGCTACAATAATTGGAATCACAGCACAGGTATAGTAGCACTTACCCTGCTGGATAATCTAGCAAATACTGTTGGTACTGATTTTTTGTACATGTTTTCCAGCTTGCCAAGCTGCTGATCTATGGTCATTAGCTGTATTATTTGTCAACATTATTCAATTCTTGGACAGTAGACTATATAGTAAATGGGAACGAATGTAAGTAAAGTGACGTCAGGGCTGTGGGTGGGGAGGCATAAGCTTCAACAAGCTAAGCTGATCTAGATGGTTAACTTGGTTTCTACCTGATAGACTATCTTGCTAAATAGGGATGTGCACGAAGCTGAATACCTTATTCGGAAAGGCACAAATAATGGCTTCAAAATGAATAACAGATTCATCCGGATAATAGAAAAAATATTCATTTGACTGATTATCCAAGACTGATTTTAGGCAAAATGGTTGAAAAACCATGAATATTATCAAATGCAATGGGACATAAAAGCTTATTACTTTTGACCAACAGGTGAATCAGATCATCTTCAGACCAGGCTGACAAAAAGGTATGGAATTCAAATTGATTAGGCAAACGGTTCTCGAATAACGCGCAAACAAATTTGACGTAGAGCACGCCAAATTGGACGTGAGGCTATATCTCCACAATGATTTAGCGTATTCACACCAAACTTGGTGTGTGTTATGACAACCATAACCTCAGGGTACCTGCACAGATCCAGCACAGTGCCACCTAGTGGTCACGAGATATGAAAAATATATATTTTTGCTAATAATTTCTGAACGGTTTCACCTAAAATCTGGTCTTGTTAGATTCTGTGCAGGATGCCGAGTACCAAATTTTCCTATGTCAGCCATTTTGGGTGTCGCCCATTTTGAATTTTGTTGTAAAATGCTTTATATTTCAAATGCATTAACATATCGTTAGGAAACTCATTTTGTGTCGTTTGGCACAATGCCCTGAAGGTACTCAAAAAGTTTTGGGACAGTGCCATCTTCTGGTCAAAAGTTATACCAAATTTTCATAAAATGCTAATAACTTTTGATTACTTTGTGCTATTGTCATGAGATTAGTCTTGGTAGATTATGTGGATCATGCCAAGAACATGGATACCAATTATGCCATGATCGATTGAACTTCCTGTCCGCCATTTTGAAATACCTACTTTTTCAAACTCCTCCTAAAGCGTTTGTCAGATTTTAACCAAAATCGAATCAGACCACTTTTAGACCATGCCCGACAAAAATTTATGGATTTTGTGCTGATAGACCAAGCCATTTTTATTTAACACAACAATTAATTTGATGGCACGGTGCCAGAATGGTTTTCAGGCTCTATCTCAGGCTGCCGTATTGACATGAAACTTTATGTGTCATCAGGACCGCACCTTTGACCACACCATATCAATTTGGTGACAGCACCACCTGTTGGTCAAAAGTAATAAGCTTTTATGTCCCATTGCAATTGATAACATTCGTGGTTTTTCAACCATTTTGCCTAAAATCATGACCAGATTGCTTTAATTACTTATTTTTTGCCATTGTTGTACCTAATAATGGTTGATGTGCTTGGCCCCTTAATTTCTGCTTGCAGCTATATTTATTATTATACTTATTATTAGGCTATTATTATGAAAAGACATTTTCAAGGCATATTTTGTTTATAGAAACTATAAATATAAGAGTAACATAAAAAAATGGGCGCTTCATTTAGTTTTAATTTTGTCATATGAACAGATAGAGATACAAATAATGACCGCACACACCTACTGCTCAAAATGACAAGAGCAGGTAGATCATCTTGGTCCATCAACAAGCAAATGTAGTAGTATTCAAATCAAGAAATCTAGCAGCATTAGTGCTAATTCATTGCTAATACAGTTGTAGTGCACAATGTTAGTTATTCAAAGTGGGTCAGGGGTGAGATTTTTTACATAATAGTTAAGCCAGTTGATATGAATGTGAATCCCAAAGGAGGTGAATTATTGATACCCTAACACTGTCTGAAAGTAAGTGATGAGTCGACTGCTCTAATTGGTTATTTGGAGTAGATTATGTTCCCCATTTGAGTATTGGTTCCACTATTAACATGTAATCTGTTGACCAGGGATGTCAAAATCATTTTAGGTTGATTGAACTAAACATCACATTGTGCAGGCTGATATTTTCATTGGTTAAAGGTGCACTCAGTATTTATTTATTTATTTTATTAATTAATTAATTTATTTATATTTTCATGTTGTGCTGGTCAGTATGGCAGTCATCTTGGACTTAAACAGTCAACTAGAGGAATGGATGCAGCATCATTCAAGTGTAATAGTTTTCAGTTACCGATGCCATTGTAGAAACATGCTATACACAGTCAGCCGTAATTATTTGAATCCATGAGTGAAAGAGTCCAATAACAGGGCAGTTACTGAGATTAAGTAAGTAGTATTTGGCTTGTCATGTAATCATAACATGGCAGCTCCCATTATTGGTGATGGCGTAGTGGACTAAAGCACTGAACTGGTAAGTGGAAGGTTGTTGGTTCAATCCCCACAGCCACCACCATTGTGTCCTTGAGCAAGGCACTTAACTCCAGGTTTCTCCAGGGGGATTGTCCCTGTAATAAGGGCACTGTAAGTCGCTTTGGATAAAAGCATCTGCCAAATGCATAAATGTAAATGTTTCTAATGAGGAAAAGATTACAGAGTGCACCTTTAAACCTTGGTGTACCCATGAAGAGCACATATGCAAGATATGCTCTTTTGGAGCTTATGAAGTCCAGTATTACCTTTAATAACTACTGCAACTTTAATAACTAATATTTGGGTAAAATTAAAGAGATTACATTGAATTTAGTAATTTCATTCACCAGTGGCCTTTACATTATATAGTGATATAAAGTTATAGGAACACATAATGCTATAGTAACATATGTAATGGATAATGTACAGTCAGCTGGTTGTTATCACAAAATATAGCTCCAAAGCAGAGGGGTCTTGTATCACCCTTAAGGGGTTTTACGTCTGAGTTCTGGTGTTATTCATTATGCAAAATTACCATCTGACTGCTCATTATCCATCTTATTACAAGACTACTTGCCAAATAAATACATAAGTAAATGGACATGAAATATTGTTTTGCGTTCAAATTATGTTATTATGAGAGAAGAAATAAACTGCCGGACAGCTGAATTCCACTTCCAGTTTGCTTTGGAGTTCTGTTGGTCTTTATTTTGCAAAAATTACTGTCTGACTGCTCTTTATCCAGCTTATTATAAGACTACTTGCCAAATAAATACATAAGTAAATGGACATGAAATATTGATTTGCGTTGAACTTATTTTATTAGGTGAGATGAAGGAAATCACTGAACAGAGGAAACTTCATTTGTTTACTTGTTGCCATATCAACGCTGTGTAGATAAAAAAAAAAAAAAAAACTTTGGAAGATATCGCCAAAAGTTCATTTTAAAGTAGCAAAAGTAAAAATTCACATGAAAATAAATTTTCATCACTGTTTTTTATGTTTATTTAAAATGAGACAAACTTGGTTTCGTTTCATTTTAATCTCCAATTAGCTAGCATCTTACATAGTCTTTTAATTCTCAGATAGCCAGCAGAAGTGACCAGCCAGGTTTAAATCCCAGTTGCGCCAACACTGCGTTACAATGTGCCCCAATTACAAAACAAACTATATGCAATTCCAAGCAGTCAGATATGTAATTGACATAATTCCCCTTAATGCGTGTGTGTGTGTGCGGGAGTGTGTGTGTGTGTTTTGTCATTAATCCATGCATTATTTCGGTCAATGCTGTGGCTTTGTTGTGTATTTATTGTCAATTGTCAAAATTATTGCTATATTTTATATGTTAATATTGACTTTTATTGACATGAAAATTTAGTTTATCTTCTAGGCTTTTTAATTAGATCAGATACAGTTGTTAGAGGGGGATTTTAAGCTGTTATATGGTCTTGTTACAATGTGCCCCTCACCTGTTACAACGTGCCCCGCCTATGGGGGTTCTTGCATGAAGTTCTTGCACTTGAGTATGAAGGCCTATCTGCTTCTTCAATTTTTCCTGATCAGACATTTTTTTTCCTCGTTGCTAGTAACTGGCAAACTTTAAACTCTTGTTTAAGCACAGCGGTTGATTGACAGGTGAGGGGTGGCGCATCGCTGCTGTCTGGGACGCATTCAGGACAGATTACTGTTTATACCTCAAATGCGATGAGGTCACATGCGTTTTTGACCACATTTGTGTGTGATTTTTGTGATCTGAATACAACACGTTTTAGAACCAGTTTAGACCTGTATTTAGCACTGACCACATGATCTGATCACCCGAAATGCATCTTAATACCAGGTGGAAACATGGTCTTAATTACAGGCCTGCTTCTCAGTCCAACAACACTGAATCAGTATTAATGTATCATATCTAAAAATGATTTAGTTGAGACTATAAGGAAGTCACTTTTATCCCTGATGGTTTTCCTTATACCTCTCCATGTTCATTATTGCAAAGCAAAATAACAAAAGACTTCAGAGTGGGCAAATGATCTTTGCTCTGGTGTAGTTGCCACCCACAGATCCAGTTTCAGTTGAAAAGTGAGAATATGCATGTGTGTGTGTGTTAGCATATGTGCGTTTGCAGACTGGCAGGTGCATAGTGTCTAGAATAAATGTTCATCTGCCACCCCACCTTGAGAAGTTGGTCAAGGGGAGAGAGGGATGATATGAAGAGAGAGGGAACATGTGTTAGGAACAGCATGTGCATGAGCATGAATATGAGAGAGAGAGAGGAAGGGAAAGAGAGAGGGCCGTTATAAATAGCACTCACCTCCCCTGATAACCTATGAGCTGCTCCATAATGACATAGAGATGAGCCTGATCTCATCACACACACACATACAGATGCTGACAAGTACGCAGACATTAACGTACTGATGAGTCAGTTGATTGATAGCACTCCTTTCACTCTCCCTCATTCACACACAAACACATCATTGTGTTTTCCAGTTCCTCAACACAGAATTGGAGACTCATACATTATAGATATCAGACTTGTCAAGTGCAGTTGACAGTGCTTCTCTGAATATGCTCTCACTGCTTGAGCTGCCATCTTAGATTTGCAGAGGATTTAGTGATATATATTACAAGAATTAGCCTGTTCCTATGGATACTATGTCTCCTTTGCACGTGGAAATATATATGGTGTGTAATGCTATTTATTTGTGCACAAGTATTGTACCTGTTATAAACTAAAAGTATACATTCTGTGTGGTCTCTGTTTTGTGTGTAACATGTGTGTGTGTGTGTGGGTGGGTTTGGGTGGTTTACGAGGACATTTTTTTAGGTTACAAACTGGTAATTACAAGAGTATTATGCTATAAATGTGGTTTATGAGGACATTTCTAGTTTCCCCATAAATCAAATAGCTTAAAAAACATACTAAATTATGTTTTTTTGAAAATGTAAAAATGCAGAACGTTTTTTGTGAGGGTTAGGTTTAGGGGTAGGATTAGGGGATAGAATCTACAGTTCGTACAGTATAAAAATCATTATGTCTATGGAGAGTCCTCATAAGAATAGCCACACCAACATGTGTGTGTGTGTGTGTGTGTGTGTGTGTGTGTGTGTGTGTGTGTGTTTGATTTGATTCAAAGGCTGTAATTACCTTAGTTTATTGTTATGAAAGAATGGAAATATTTAGTCTCAGTTGTGTAATATGGGACATTCTTTTCTTCTAAATTCTTTTTTTCTACTCCTTGCTCTTATTAAAGAGATAGTATACCCAAAAATGAAAATTCACTCATCATTTACTCACTCTCATGCCATCCCAAATGTGTATGACTTTCTTTCTTCTGCTGAACACAAACAAAGATTTTTAGAAGAATATTTCAGCTCTGTAGATCCATACAATGCAAGTGAATGGAGGCCAGAACTTTGACGGTCCAAAAAGCACATAAAGGCAGCATAAAAGTAACCCATACGACTCCAGTGGTTAAATCCATGTTTATTTTAAGCTATATGATTGGTATAGGTAAGAAACATATCAATATTTAAGTCATTTTTGTTATAAATCTCCAATTTCAATTTCAATTTCACGTGCACATTCTTTTTCTTTTGTTTTTAGCGATTTGCATTCTTTGTGCATATCGCCACCTACTAGGCAGCGAGGAGCGTTTATAGTAAAAAAGGACTTAAATATTGATATTTTTCTCACCCACACATATCATATTACTTCAAAAGACATGGATTTCACCACTGGAGTCATATGGATAACATTTATGTGCTTTTTTTGGACCATTCACTTGCATTGTAAGGACCTACAGAGCTAAGATATTCTTTTAAAAATCTTCATTTGTGTTCAGCAGAAGAAGGAAAGTCATACATTTCTGGAATGGTAAATGATGAGAGAATTTTCATTTTTGGATGAACCTTTAACTTGAATTCTTTTCAGTTTAATTGACTTGTTCTGTGTTTTTTGTTTGCATTTTTGTATAAATTCATCCACAGTTTTCCCATGTTTATATATGCATATTTGTGCTGCTGTTACAGATACTCACAGTGCTTATAACCGTTCAGCCTTAACGGAGTATACAGTTGAAGTCAGAAATGTACATACACTCCACAGATTTCATATTAGCAAACTATAGTTTTGGCAAGTTGTTTAGGACATCTACTTTATACATGACACAAGACATTTTTCCAACAATTGTTTACAGACAGATTGTTTCACTTTTAATTGACTATATCACAATTCCAGTGGCTCAGAAGTTTACATACACTAAGTTAACTGTGCCTTTAAGCAGCTTGGAAAATTCCAGAAAATGATGTCAAGCCTTTAGACAATTAGACAATTAGCTTCTGATAGGAGGTGTACTGAATTTGAGGTGCACCTGTGGATGTATTTTAAGGCCTACCTTCAAACTCAGTGCCTCTTTGCTTGACATCATGGGAAAATCAAAAGAAATCAGCCAAGAAAATTGTGGACCTCCACAAGTCTGGTTCATCCTTATGAGTAATTTCCAAATACCTGAAGGTACCATGTTCATTTGTATAAACAATAGTATGCAAGTATAAACACCATGGGACGACGCAGCCATCATACCACTCAGGAAGGAGACGCATTCTGTCTCCTAGAGATGAACATAGTTTGGTGCGAAAAGTGAAAGCATACCTCCAAAGTTGTGGAGCAAAGTCAATGTATTGGAGTGGCCATCACAAAGACCTGACCTCAATCCGATATAAAATTTGTTTGCAGAACTGAAAAAGCGTGTGCGAGCGAGGAAGCCTACAAACTCAGTGACTCAGTGACACCAGTTCTGTCTGGAGGAATGGGCCAAAATTCCAGCAACGTATTGTGAGAAGCTTGTGGAAGGCTACCCAAAACATTTGACCCAAGTTAAACAATTTAAAGGCAATGCTACCAAATACTAACAAAGTGTATGTAAACTACTGGCCCACTGTGAATGTGATGAAAGAAATAAAAGCTGAAATAAATCATTCTCTCTACTATTATTCTGACATTTCACATTCTTTAAATAGTGGTAGTGATAGTAGTGATCCTAACTATACAAAGGAGTTAAAATTGTCAATGTCACAAATGTGCCTATGTAACGGTAGCCAGCTGGCTAGAGGCCATGGCTTTTATAGACTCCTTGCTTGTGCGTCTGTCTCCCATGCTGGGGATCGCCGGTTCGAATCCTGCTCGTGGTGTGTCGAGTAGAACTGGTGACATTGTTTTTTGAACTGATCTAGAAATAGTGCAGAATCTATATATCTTTTAAATGTTCACTTTACATCATAACTTATCTTAGTGTAAAGTATTTGTCCAGTTTTAAATTAGGGATGAACTCCTTCTATGTGCTAGTGTCATATCACACGAAACCTTCCCTACACACAAACACTAACAAGCAAAGATATAATTAAAGGTATATTCCAGGTTAAACACATCTTCAAAAATGGCTATAATTCTTTTTTAACAATTTGATGAATATTACATTGTTAATGTATTCTGGTACTGTGTGTTTGCCTTACAAATAAGTACAAATTATTTTCGGTGTGATTGACTGTCGACTCAAATTAAATCTCAATTTGAATCCATTTAAACTCAATCGAATATGTTGTTGACAGAGTTTAAATTGCATTTAACCTGGAATATTACCTTAATCTAATTTCTATCTCAATCACTAGGTGCATTTCCATAAGTACAGTTGGAGTCAGAAGTTTACATACACTTTAGCCAAATACATTTAAATTCAGTTTTTCACAATTCCTGACATTTAATCATAGAAAACATTCCCTGTCTTTAGACAGTCAGATTTCCTTGTTTCCACTGAAGCACACAAGATGCTCTTTGGAACATTCTCAAATCATGCTGGGATAACATGGATCATGAGGTTTTATTCATGTCCACTCAAGAGCATGCTGTCATTAAAGCCAAAAGGGGATTACTAAGAATTACCAAATTACTAAAACATTCATGTTAAAATGTCAATAAAATGTTCACTCACTAATTATTTCACTCAGCATGTTATTCAGATAATATAATATATAATTTCCACAAAAGAAAAAAAAAAAAAAAAAAGATGTGACCACTAGTGGTCTCATAGTGTGGCGCAATGCTTAAATGGCACTTCATGCCAAAAGGTTTGCCTTTTGTGTAGGGTTTTGGTGCATTTGTTTGTGCATGTACAATTTGTTTTCTGTTTAGTGTTACAGTATGTACCTGTGTATTTATACTGTATATATGTATTTGTGTCTGTGTTTGTGTGGGTGGGTGGATGGATGAATGTGTGTTATGTTCAATCCACCACATATTGAGTATTGACTGTGCAGCAATGCCACTGAATTGCCTCAGTAGATCTTTATTTTGTGGTTGCACTGTTGGAGAAAGAGAGAAGGCACAGGAACAACGATAAACAGCAAAAGAGGCTGAAAACTAAGAGAAATGAGGTTGTAGAAAGGGTAAAGTCAGGAGTGAGTGAGGGTTTTTGTGACCCAGTACCTGAAAATCTATTTCACCTCTCTTTCTGACACTAATACCCTTATCAATCTCTGTGATTCAGTTCAAAACCTTTCCCTTTCCTTTTCCTATTCGTTCTATCTACATCACCATTTTCTCCCATTTCTCTCTTTTCCCCATCCCTCTCTCCCACCATTTTCCCTTTCATCTTTTTTGGAACCTCTTTCTCATCCTCTCTGACTTTTGTCTTTTCCTTTCCCCTATTAGTTCTTATCAGTTTGTTTTGATAGTTTCTGACTCTCCCTAAAATTCAGTCATTTATTATTATCTCAACTCATTCTCTATATGTACATTTAACTCCATTTACAGCTTACACAATTTTCTTCAGCTCATTACAGCATCATTTGCAGACTGTGCATACATTTTCTAGAGAAAGTGTTCCACTGACATCTGAATTTCTGTCATTGACATTCTTCATTATTTGTGTGTACACATTCTTTTAAATGTGGATTAAGTTTCACTACTCTCCATGCTGCTTGATTCTGATTGGTTGCTCATATTGAGTACTCACATTCATATTGATCCAAGTATTTCTTTACCCAAACTCTTGCTTAAGCATCCTAAATAAAACCAAACAAATGACCTCAGAGGTCATCCTCCTCTGACACTCTTCTCTACTGATCCCAGGCCAGTTTTACCATCTCTTCTACAACTTGGACAAATAAAGTTATTCTTAGATTGGGGTATAAATAGAATTCCTAGTGGGATTGTATTTCCTTTAAAATCAGTTGGAGGCATGTAGAACAGTAGCCAGTAGCTTTATGTGCTCTGGGCATTGCAAAGAAGGATTTCATTAAATGTAATTGCTCCTGGTGGACATAGCCTTGTGCTGGAGCTTTACCCTCTGCTGTTTTTGCTTCTTCTTAGCCATTTTGCAAGTGGATTTTTAAGCTTATAGAACTGACTCTAGTATGACATGATTTGGGTCATTGGGCCTCATTCACAAAACTTTCATAAATAATATATATGAGTAAATTGGGAGTAATTTACGTGTAAAATGAACCTTCCCGAAAACCTTTCTCCGGATTCACAAACGCTGCGTACCACAGATATATTTGTTAAATGTGTTTGTTGGTTTTACATTCGTAAATACGGAGCGTGTGCACGTTCATTCACAAGTATCATAATCCACGCCCATGAAAACAGCATATAAGGAAGGCATCAGACTTAAATGCTTTTAACATCTATGTGGAACAGTAATGAAATGAATGATTTTGGGTTTTTATGAATGAAGTGCATTCACATTGTTAAATTGTGATTAGCAAACACAATAGTATCTCAAAAAAAGTGAGGGACTTACTGTCATCGCATGTTTTTTGCTGTGATAGGAGGTTCTTTTGTGAATCAAACAGTCCTAGAGGTAAATAAAAATGGTTTGACTACACTACCGGTCAAAAGTTTTGAAACACTTGACTGAAATGTTTCTCATGATCTTAAAAATCTTTTGATCTGAAGGCGTATGCTTAAATGTTTGAAATTAGTTTTGTAGACAAAAATATTATTATATATTAATTTGTTTCATTATAAAACTAAAATGTAATAATAAAATTAAAATAAAAAAAAAAGTTTTTGAAATGGTTGACTTGGACCAAATAATAAAGAAAAGCAGCCAATAAGTGCTCAACATAGATGGGAACTCCTTCAATACTGTTTATAAAGCATCCCAGGGTGATACCTCAAAAAGTTGGTTGAGAAAATGTCAAGAGTACATGTCTGCAAATTCTAGGCAAAGGGTGACTACTCTGAAGATGCTAAAATATAACACAGTTTTGATTTATTTTGGAATTTGTTTAGTCACAACATAATTCCCATAGTTCCATTTATGTTATTCCATAGTTTTGATGACATTACTATTATTCTAAAATGTGAAAAATAAATAAATAAATAAATAAATAATAAAAAAAATTATAATAAAGAATGAGTGTTTCAAAACTTTTGACCGGTAGTGTATACAGTACACACACACACACACACACACACACACACTCTCTCTCTCTCTCTCTCTCTCTCTCTCTCTCTCTCTCTCTCTCTAAAAAGAAAATAACAAACCTCTTTTTAACTTAGTTAAAAGTTATTTATTAAGGTTAATTACACTCATTCACTTATTATTTTTTATGATTATTAATTTAATTACAATTCTATCCAAATTTTGTCATGTCAGTTAACCTGAAAGAACACAAATCGTTTGGATTTCTTACACAAGATTTGCACGTGGTTGGGAAGAGGTGTAAATTTTGTTCATACTAACTAACATTTTGAAAATACGAAAACTTTCATGAATCTCAGAACAGCTTTACGAACGATTTACAGAAACATTTGTTCTGCTCGTGTTTCATGAATGAGGCCCAATGTGTGTATGTGGGTCTTGTTATTTGCCATTTAGCAGACAATTTTCTTCCAAGTACACTAATTGCAGAAACTGTTCCCCTTGAACAGTCTGAGGTTACCAGTTTTACTCAAGGACACAATGATGACAGAGGAGAATCTTAGTAAGTCGCTTTACAACTAAAACTGCAACCTTTGGCTTAACAGACCATTAGGTTACAACCTTTTCTTTTTCTTTTCTTACCTTTTTTCTTTTGTTTTTCCTATTCCCTTTTATTTTCCTTTTTTCATTTGGGTTAGGAATGCGGAAGTAAACTACAGTGGGGTAAAGTTGGTGAATATGAGACCTTAGCAGATATTACTTCATGACTAAGTTCAGACATGAAACTGTAATTGGCGCACGCTGATAGGTTCTTTGAACTTGTTATCTGTTAGCCAATCATCTTACTCATATGTAAAATATCAAGCCAATCGGCTCACATGGTGTAAGCTGATAGGTCCTTTAAAGTGCAATCGGGTAGCCAATAAACTTGGGTCTCTCTTTTTCCTAACATTTAAATGTTCTCAGTTTGCAAGTAAGCCAGTTTTACTGCAGCACGCTGTGACAGTTTTCTCTGAAAATGCTATTTGCTCAGTTGGTTGCTGGGGCTTTTTCTTCTAACAGCTTGCACGGTAAGGTCTGCTTTTTGCCTTGACACATAGAAGCACGTAGAAGCACGTGTTTTGCATTTGTGTAACTTACTTTGTTGGGCAATTATATTTATGTCTAATAGTGCAGCAGCATGTCATACCTGCTTGATACAGCATGTCTTGCATTTTCCTAATTGTGCAGCAACATGTAGACACTCTGACAGTATGTCTGTGTATGTTCTAGCAGTAACAAGTCTCCATACTTGCTCTGCAGCAGCAGCAGCAGCAGCATAGCAGATCTAGTCTGTCGAGACCAATATCCTATAAATATGTCACGCCCACATTAACATGCTAAATCTTTCCAAGAGTTGTCATTGTTGAAATAAGATTACTACATGTACGTTTCCAGGGTGGTGGATTACGATAGTCAGAAGAGAGAAAGTTGCAAAACTTACTGTCATTTCCTTTTAAAATGAATGCTGGGGTAATATAACACAAAGAATAATGTTATAAATTTACACTAAATAATAACAAAAATTGAAAATATAAAAAAGGTTGCAATATTTACGCTGCTAAAAAGGTGGAAATGCATCATCACAGGAAGTGAAAAGGGTCCACTGTATTCAGTACACAGTTTGGATAAATTACTTAAATGAACATTTTGCTTGTACAGTCTTTCTGGCTCTTTTTACTAATACATAGCTTTTTACAGTGGTTGCTTTCAATCATATTTACCAGCACAGCATATTGCAAGCAGATGAAATCCAGCACAGCTACTCGAATATTGTCAACAGGTTGCACTCTCTGCGCTCAATCATCCGTGCCTCACAGCACAGCTCAATGCTCAGGCCTATTCACTTTGACCTAAGGTGCTGCATGAGGCACATAGAAGAGCTCCTTGCTGAGCCCCACTAAGCATCATCAAACAGTGTGGATATCCTAAGCTGTGAGGAGCCATGCCTGCTTGTGTTTGATATGATTGGAATAATGAGCATTAGGGTGGAGCAGCATGCTAGGGTCTGCTCTTTGTGATAAAGGCTAGAAATGGGATTTGATAAAGCGGCTGAAGAGCTTTTTTTTTTTTTTTTTTTTTTCTCACATTTTGACATTTCTTTTCACTTCAACTCAACTCTCTTATATTACTGTCTCCTGAAATCTTGTCCAAAAACACATACATAAACACACACTCTCAACCGTCCGTACCCTTAATCAGCATCCTGCTTCAACCTGTTAATCTTTGAGCTGTTGTGGTCAGGAGACATCAAAGAAAAAAGCCTCATTAATATAAATATATAAATATATAAAAACATTGGTTCCCTGTCTAGAGAAGTGTGATCTGGTCCTTTCTTAACTGATAGCCACTAGACCCTTACTGTATGCATTATAGTTACTATTAGAGATGAATCCATAACATTTTTCGAAGACCGATACAAGTACCTAATTTTTGGAATCGGACGGTATTGAATACTGTTACGAGTAGTTTTATGTTTGTATACGTATGCCATTCTGTTTATATTTGATATCTTGATATAGTTATTGATTAGCGTTTTCAGTTGCTTAATTAAAAATGACAATTCGGGAACATTTTACCAGGGCATAGCTTATCTTCATAAGTAACCCAGCTAATCCGTATGAGACATTTATCATACTTTAAAAGTATTATTTAATGCATATTTTTCTTGGCATTCATGGAGTTGACAATCTGGTGTTATGGATCAACTGGGTATCATCTTAAGTGGGGATGTGCAAGTGAATATTTTACTTGCCTTTTCAGCAGATTTGTTGAAATCTGTTTGGTGAAATGCCATGGAGCAAAACAAAAAAAGAGGTTTGGCACATCATTAATAAATGTTGGTATCATTATTAAACTGTAGTGTTTCACCGATGTCTGTTCTAATGAATTTGACACAGTTTAAGAGCGATTTTAATGGTTTCATAGGGTTAGTTGCCCATTAATATGTGGTAAATAAAACACGTGAATAATCATGTAACAATATTTAGATAAAAGGGTTGATGATAAACAAAACATGCAATTACTAAAAATCTTACTAAAAAGTGTTTTCTATTGCAATAAAAAATATATATATATATTAACGTGAAAATAGCATGTCATAGCTCCACCCTCACTCCTGCCCTGAGACTGCAGCTCTGGAGCTTCTGCCCTGAAACTGCTGGTGCTGCGTGGTTGCAGCTGGATACAATTGGTGGAGAGAGAGAGAGTAGCTGCGTACCTCACTTATGTGCTAGTTTCATTTATTTTTATTTTTTTATTTGTTTTATTATTATTTTTTTAAATCTGTCAAAATTGCGGAAAACATTTGGAATCATCAGTTGGAAAACTGATATTCTAGATTTAAATGGTTTAAACACCTAAATATTTCTCATGTTTTCAGACTGATTTTAACTGTGCCATGCACAGCATTTACAACCACGTAATTTATTTTAATGTACTTGAAAAATATTAAATTAATACACAGATACCAAAAGTATTTAACCCCCAGCAGGGTTCGAGTGGGATTCAAATTCAGTCCTGTTATTTCATGTCCAAGACAGCCCCCCAAGTCAGCCGACACTCACTTTTTTGGGGGGTGGGGGAGAAGGAGTGAATGTAATAATGATAAAATGAGAACATGGCAAAAATATACAATATGCAATTACTAGAAAATTATATATATATATATATATATATATATATATATATCTTTATGCCACATATGGCATTTAATATTTAAGTTTAAATCACAAATCTTAGCTTTCTGACATTAAACTTACTTGCATCTGTTTTACAAAATAAGTTAATTTTAATGTTGTGTATTTTAAAGTACTTCTAGGCAAATAAAAACACTATAGAACAGTTACTGAACATAAATATGTAAAGATTAAAAATTAAAATTTTCAGAGCTTTGTATTTTAGACATTTTAATTAACATAGCAACAGATCCAGTGAAAATATGTGCAGCAATGGAATGCTCAAGAAACTTACTGAAGGTTGAGTGATTGTCTTTACATTTTGACATGCCATTAAAAAAAAAAGAAAAAAGAAAAGAAAAAGTGCCTAATTCCCCCCCCCCCAAAAAAAAAAAAAAAAAAAAACACATATCTGTATTGTTCTTTTACCGCACTTGGAATGTAAATGTTATGGACAATGGTAATATTGTTACTGTCTCTTTAAGAAGATCGGATTTGAGTGCATAATACAGTATTGAAGGCACTCTGCACAGTTTGTTTAGTTGAATTTAATCTTTTGCTATAAAGTCCCATTATTTTCATACCGTGGTGTGCTGTTGCATCTGTATTGATTTACTTTAAGTATTCTTTTATTTTTTGACAATAAAGTATATTGTTATTATCATTGTGCACTGCAAGGAATGAGGATTTCAGAGATTTACTTACTGAGATTGTGAGACTACAGTCAGTATTGAACTTTGTTTTGATGATCTGCAACCTGAAGCAAGTTAATCCATTCAGCTAATAGTATCTGTTCTCTCTAAATCTTCCGTGATCCATCCCCTGCTGTCAAGTGCAGCGTCTGAGTAATGGCACATCAGCAGTGTTTTGTCTCTCACAGCCCACCCTCTTATAGGGCTGCAACTAATGTTTATTTTGAAAATTGATTAATCTAACAATTATTAGAAGGATTATTTGACTATTTGGCAGTTATTGTAATGATTAATCATTAGCTCTTAATGATTATTTAGCTTGTGCCCCGACTTAAACGGTTGTAATAAATGTGCTTACTGACAATAAAGAGGACAAAATAATCTTTTAAAAAATACCTGCACTGAATTAAAGGGGGGGGGAAATACTTTTTATTAAGTTTAATTCAGTAAAGAAATTCACTGCAAAAAACAAACAAGCAAACAAAAAAAAATCCTATTGTTATCTAGTATTTTTGTCTTGTTTTCCATTTAAAATTGTCTAAAAATCCTTAAAACAAGATACATTTACATGAGAAGCAACATATAAGATATTTAGACTTGCTTTAAGAGAATGTATCTTAAATATATTAGTTTGTAATTAAGTGTATTTTTTCACTTGGTTATACTTCTGTGAGTGCAGTAAAGACAAAATATATTTATATTCAAGATCTATTCTCTAAAAGCAAGTCTAAATATCATATATGCTGCTTCTCAAGTGAATGCATCTTTTTTAAAGGATTTTTAAATATTTTAAAATATTTGTATTTTTAATATTATATTCAACATTCTCAGATAAAAATAAATAAATTATTTTGCAGTATAGCTGCTAAAGAAAATGTAAATTGAAAAATTAAAGGAGGATATTTATATTGGAAAACAAGCCAAAACAAATCAAAAACATATTTTGTTGCAGTGTATAATGGGGCAAAGACTACCTCTCTCACCTTCCTGTTCTCTTCAATCCATCTTTAACTCACAAAAAAACTAACTCTCTCGTATTAATAAAGCTGTGTATTGCCAATTTTGTTCACGATAAGAAATGCACAGTGACACATATATTATGATTCAATAAGTCATGAGCCATCACGTTATAATCTAGCTGAAGCAAGTGTGCGTGCTTGAGGGACGAGCATCCCCGTGATAGAGTGTGCCTCAGCCGGATGCAGTTTCAATCTCTCCCCCTTAGATTGGGACATTTGTACATCTCATAGAAGAGGCGCTGACCTCACAGAGAAATGCCAGTTTCGGAGTTTGTAGTTATTTACATGATCTGCTTCCGTATTATTTGAACTTTAATAAAGCTATAACGCATTAAATATAACTGTATTTAAGATGTAATGCCAGGATGTTTCCTTTAAAGAGCTCCGGCTCTGCTTACTCCACAACGAGAGTGCTTCTGTATTTATTTTGTATAATTCCCTCATTCTTTGCGATCTACATCACCTGAAGCTGTTTGGAAAATTTGGAGTGCGTCTGAACTGTGAGCTGTGTAATTCTTCCTCTCCTCAGTCAGACGTGAACTGCAGTGCTGCTCTCACGCGTCATCATTAGAATTTAATGATCTCATGTTACGTTAAATGAGCTCAAATGACTATTCGACAACGAAAAAGTTTGTCGACAACTTTTTATTGTCGACGTTGTTGATAACGTCGACTAATCGTTTCAGCCCTACTCTCTTATTTATTTGGGTGTGAGACAATCAAATACGGTGGAGACTGTGTCTGATATAATTCAGAACGCAATTGTGATCCTTTATATGGGATGATACGGGCGGTTGGTAACTTTTATGTGACATAAGACTGAAAGTTTATTAATTAACCTGTGGAGCTGCCGGCCCAATTTTTGAGTGGCTGACCCCCAGTATAGGCTCGATAGAGAACTACGAGTAGTATCGGTGCATCTCTAGTTATTATAGACTAACCTTAACCCTATCCCTGCAAGAAAAAAAAAATGAAAACAGTATTTGCTTTATATATGAATCTATTTTACAATTAAGGAGGTCCCATAGCCACCTCTAAGGGAGGCTTTTGTCAGATTTAGAAAGAAAATTTCCCCAAGTGCTACACATACACTGTTCAGGTTGTTGGCTCTGAATAGCCGCATTTCCACTATCAGATCAGTGTGAGCCGTCAACTGGGCAGCCAGAGCCAATAGCCTAAGACCTCGAGCCGCAAGACCAAAATTGATCTGCATTTCCACCATCAGGCCAATAGCCCCGCAGCGTTGCCCTAAAACCTGCCCTTAATATCCCAACCTGGTGCCAACATCACACACTCTGCCCATTTCTAATGCAAGAGGTAAGATCATGCTGAGGTATCAGACTCTGGAGACTAGATAGCCCTTGAAATGAACATGGTGGAGACTAAAGCTGCTGTTTTTTGCTTATGTTTTGGTATTTGCTTGGTGGAAAGCGATACTTGACTAAGCGAAACTTCCCCTTTGACCCCGCCTCAATCCCCAGTTGGCCTTCTTTGGCCCATGGGTAATCGGTGAGAAGGATATAGCTGCAGGCAGAGCTCCAAAAAGGGGCGGGAGCTCCAAACTGCCAGCAAAGGTATAGGGAGCCTCTAACCTAACATTTTCCCTAACCCTAAATGTAAGTGGAAGTGACTCCCCCTTTTCGAGTTGGCGCAACCCCCTTCTGGAGTAATCTCGCCCTCTTTTGGAGATTCTGCCCCCATTTGGAGATTTACGGCCTGTAGCTATACCTACTTGTAATCAGCAAGCCAAAGGCACTTGGCCGTTGCCCTAAGGAGCCCCAAGGAGACACGATAAAGCGGGCCCTGGCACGCACTAGCACGCCCACCTTTGGCCCAATAGTGGAAACGCGGCTTTTGACTCCTGAAGGAAACTGATAAAAATTACATCAGAGGTTGCATCAAAAATGGATCATGCTGTCTGAGAAAAATCTAGATTCTCTTCATGACTGATCCATCGAGGCCCTGTTCTATTTCATTATTTGACCATGTACCCTTCTCTATCAGATGTCTTACGTGTTGCATTTAATGAAAGAAGGAACGGAATACACACCATTATTACTGTAAAGCGTAGGCTGGAAGCCGGGTTTTATCGTGCATATTCATGAGAATGCAAATGAACTGCAATCTTCAGTTGGTGTCCAGCATCTGCTTTCTGACATTCATTCACAAGTAATTAGCAGCAAGTTCAATATTCAAAAAGTCAATTTTCCCACCATATAGGTTACTATATACTGTACGTACCTCCCCTTACTGTATTTATCTCCTCCTGAGATTTACCTGTCTCCTCCCTCTCCTCTATATGTTCTTTACCATCCTTTTCCTATTATCCTTATCCTCTTTTTTTCATGTGAGGTACGAGGAAGAAGTGCTAACTCCATTGTTTACTCAGCACTGGCCTCAATGAAAACAATTTCAGTCATTTTGATGGACAGCTGTCATCAGGCTTCATGTCTGTCCTGAAATAAATTACTTCACATATTTGGTATTTATACTTGTGAAATGTCAATCAATGTATGTGTTTCTTTGCCAAATTTTGTGAGAATCTGTTTGTGTGAACACTTGATTTTTTTGTCTGCGAGTATGGTAGAGCTGCTTAGTATATTTCTTTTGCACCACTAATGGAAAACAGAATTGCAGAAATAATGACATTGTTTTTTTTTTGTTTTTTTTTTTTCCTGTCCCCTGTCTGTGTTAGTTCTCATAAAACTCCTTCCATTGGTTGAGGCAGAAGTTGGCATGGCATGAAGTTGGCAAACAAACAGATCAATATTTTGAAAGCACCACAGAGCCACAGCGTTTACACTCTTTGGAAAGTCAGTCTATGAATGGCTTACTTTCAGATGTCTTTGCACTTTAAACAGGGACAACAGAAAGTATTTAAACATCAGAAAAAAATTACATGCTTTACCTTTTTAATACAACATTAATATGCTGTCCTGCATTTTCTTGTCCAAGGTATCTTCAATGGTTTTTTTATCTCATTACTGTTCTTTTCTGTTGGTGGTTCTCTCTCTCTCTCTCTCTCTCTCTCTCTCTCTCTCTCTCTCTCTCTCTCTCTCTCTCTCTCTCTCTCTCTCTCTCTCTCTCTCTCTCTCTCTCTCTGGTTCTCTCACTCTCTCTTTCTGCCCTCATTGTCTCTTTCATGTTGTATTTATTACTTGCAATTTTTTTCATTATTATCCTATTATCTCCTGAATGTGTTCTCTGACTCATGAGTGTGGGGTGGCAGATAATAGCGGTAAGCCAATAATTAATGCCTCTGCGATCAGAAGGCTGAGGGTGAAACCGATGAAAAACAAGTGCTAGAAACTATAGGTAAAACAAAATACATGGATTTGCCTCCTTAATACATGTATATATGTGAAGGGGCCTATGAATTCTGTGATGCGGAAAACACGAACAGAATCCTGGAATCGAGTCATATAAAAGTCATATTAACTAGAAAATGCGGAATGTTGAGGAATTTGTCATTTGGGATAAAATGAATGTATGAATGCACAATTAATCAAATAAAAATTGTGATAGCTTTTTGTGGTTTACTCATCACACAAGGACATAAGATTTAATTAAATAAATATAGAGTCTGTATGTGCTGCGTGCTTCAAAGGGAATGTGTGAAGCCGGCTGCTCATACACTGTAAACCTCATGAGTATCACGCGAGCTCTGTGTGTAGATGACAAAGAGCAAAGCACTCATTAACCTTGAAGCGTGCAGCACATAAAGACTATATATTTTTTTATAATTAAATTGCCGTCTTTTGTGGTTTATTAGCACATTAACCTCCTGAGACAAAAGAGTGTGACTGCTGTGTATATTTTCCATTTCCCATTTTGATTTGTAACTAGTAGCACCTAATAAACATGCAAATAAATAAATAAATAGATAAATAAATATTATTTTTTAGAGCAAATAGTTTTCCTTAAAATTACAAAATTGGAACTTAGTTATGAAATATTAAATAATATCAAGCTGTAGAAAGTCAAAGCAAAGTATAGCAAAGGTTTTATGTTATGTTACATATATGAACGTAAAACTTCTCCAATAAAATCTATTCAATAAACTGAATAGGAGTAATTCCATATCTCTAGAAAATTGGAAGTTTTAAGCCAGTTCTACACATCAGACTTAAAAGTGATACTATATACACATGATAAGCAAGTGATCTGCCATTGACAATCAGTAAAAAATGATTGTTAAAATACAATTTAATTGCCTCATCCGCCATGTTTTTTCCTCTAGCTTGGAAACTCCAGTCTGCTGTGATTGGTCGAGTGTGTCATTAGCGGTGGATGTTGGGTGTAGGGCTTTACTGGTTGTTTAGATCAGTGTTACTATCAGAAATAATTGGTAATTATTTCTGTAGTTATTAATCAATATTTAAATTAATTAATTGGATCTAACTCATTAAAATCTCATGTGGGATTCCAGTAAATGTACTGTGCTACGTTTAGGAGCAAATTTGGTTATTAGCAATAATTAATAATTATCAAAGATAATTATTAATTATAAAAATCAATAGAACATTGATGAGAATCAATGTTAGCTTTTTTTTAAATCCTTTAAAATCAACAATTATCAAAGATAATCGTTAATTGTTAACATCGATGAAACATTAATTACAATTAACACTAGCTTATTGATCATTCAAATTCAATCAAAGATAATTATCAATTATCAAAAATCAATATAATATTAATAAGGATTAACATTGACGGGGCACCACCCTGAAATCAGGGACTAATAACCGAATATTAAAACAGTCTCAATATTAGATTGTTTTCTTAGGAAAATCGGCATCCGAAGAATATCGATTTTCGAAAAAAAAAAAAAAAAAACAATGAATGAGGGTTTGAATCCGAGCACTGACATCCCGTCAGCATGACACAGGCGTATGCAAAACAAACCAAAACACTTCTCTTTGTAATATAAACAAAGTTTATTTATGCAGTAATATCAATTAATAATTAATACAATGCAGTCAATAAACTTCCAACTTACAACTACAAACTAAACAGTGATATGATTAGATATGGAAATAAAAATAATCCTATAACACTTAAGGTGTGTGTGTGTGTGTGTCAGTGTGAATAGTGAGAGAGAGAGAGAGAGAGAGAGAGAGAGAGAGAGAGAGAGAGAGAGAGAGAGAGAGAGAGAGAGAGAGAGAGAGAGAGAGATTATTAAGTGACAGCCCGAAAGCTGATTTTGCGATAGCTAGAGATAAAGCAGCCGTGTTCATCACTCAGAGATGCGGTTTTACGAGCGGGGATGGTAAAAGTCCTGCGTTATTTGACTCTAATGGATGAACTCAGTTGCTGTCTCACCCGCGATGGCGAAAATGCACAACAATCCAATTTGGTTGGACCACAATACAGCAAAACAAATTCGTGATAATTAATACCCTGAGTATTAATAATTAGTGGACATGGCGGTCCGTAAACTGTACAAGCAAAAACCTTGAAACACAAGAATAACACGCTATAATATTCTATCTCTGCCCAGACGTAAACCTCTTACTTGAATCGCATGAGGACACAGGTAGAATGTGTTTTCCTCCGTCCTTTAACTTTGACCCGGTTCCTTGAAGCTCGTGTGATGACGGGAGGCCATTTCCTCGCGCTGTCGGCGGGCGGTACGGCTGTTGATTGTCGGCGGGCGGTACGGCTGTTGATTGTCGGCGGGCGGTACGGCTGTTGATTCTCGGCGGGCTGGCGGAGAACTCAGAAATGTCGACTTGATTGAAGATGGAAGAGAAATCTTTAATCTCTTCACTTCTGTAGGCCAACGGATGAAGATGCAAATTGCTCGGCGGTCTCCTTCGGATCCGTTAGAGTGTTTGGTTGAGCACAGAGTAATCTCAACTCGTCCAGCGAGATGGAGATTGTATGGCTACAGTTTCAAGTCGGACATTACTTACTTAAGCCACGAGGTTGCACCGGAGAGCAGCAAAAAGCTATGTCCGTATTCGGCGAACTAAGTCGCTGGAAGCAAATTCTGGATGCATTTCAGAATTATTTTAAGTCCTGATGATGTCATGTTTGAAGGACGTTCTGTTGTGTGCCTCATCCAATAGGAGTTGAGAGCTCGATCCTTTAGTGAGCAAGGCTTCATGGATTTGTAGTCTGTTTTGGACTCCCTTTGTTTGATTTTGGCGCGATTTTTATCAGTAAAATTTACGACATGGAATGTGTGGGGGCTGAGTTAGGTTTTACGACTTGTGTTAGGCCTGCCTTTGTCTTCTATCTGAATACATGAGGCCCAACATGGGTAATAGTCCACTGTGGAGCCTGCACTGATGCAAGCTCAGCCAAGGGGCACTTGCGAGCACCCTTCGGAGCGCTAAAAAGTCAAAAGGGACACCCTACGGTCTCATGGACTTCACGGGAACACGCAAATGAAGGCTACGAGACACCGCAAGTCCACATCAAATGTGTCATTTGGGACAGGGCCAATTTTTATGTTTTCACCAGACTGTTGGAGTGCAAATAGCCCCACTGTGTGGCAGGTGCTATTTACACCTTGTGCAAATAGTCACTCCATATACATAATTGGGACCCACAAATATTGGGTGAAATAATACATTTTTAAAGCTGCACTACGCAAGATCTTTTAGGTTACAATTAACTTAATTTAATTATTGAGTGAGTACATAAAAACACTATCCTTATTTTACCCTGATTTACTATGGTAAGACTACAATAATGATTTTTATTTAGAGCTGACAGGTCATATTTGATGCGAAATCGCATGCTACGTCATTCTTCCTTGCGAGTTTACGTCATATCCATAAGCTCAGAAAAGAAGATCCAGCTGTGTCACGTGTGTGGGAAAGCCTGTTTATCTGTTAACTGTTTGGCAAAGTTGTTTACTTGCTATAATGCTCGGATATGTTTTCTGGTAGGGTTGTTGAAGCTTATATTGGTTGTCATGCTTTAATTAATTTACTGACTGCGATATGTGATTCATCCGCACAAAAGATCAGTGCCGAAACACAACTCACATCAAATGTTCCTCTGCATTTTTAGGTTCCAACCACAGATGTTGCTAGAGAGCAAAGGTTCTGTAGTACACTATTTATTTGTATTTATTTATATTGAAAATACATTTCTTTGGCTTCAACTGCCATGTTTATTTTCCTAAGATGCTTTAAAATGCTGCCTCTGTAGGCAACTCACTAGATTTTGGAACAGAGCAATTATGTGCACCTTTGCGATTGCATATGCATAAGAAGCAAGAGTGTGTTTGTGTGTTTTTGTTTGTGGGAAGGATGTGGCTTTAACCACTCAAGGCCACCAATGTGTTAAAGGCTCATCAACACATTCCTGCTGATATTTGATCAGAACTGAGTGACACTTGTCCTCTATGACCTTTTTGATTTAACAGCATAAGCTTGACCCTGGACCATTGATCAGGGTCACCACCTACAGTATAGAGTTATCAAACATGTAAACAGTCTTTGCTTATTGCCAGTCTCTGTGTCACCCTCCAATTGCTTCCCCTGGTCTTAATTTTTAATTCTTTTGTTTTTATTAAAGCTTCCATTTGTCTCAGCAAATTAATGGAGATATTGAATATTGCCCTCCCTGTGCTGTTGAGAGATCTCACTCTCTCTGTGACACACTTCTTCCCTGCCTGACATGCATGACATTAAATATTCTACACAGCACACATTCTCAAATTCTCACAATGTCTCTCAGCTCAACACCAGACGCAGACATTAATTATGATTCTGCCATTTGAAAATAGAAAAGTGATGCCCAAAGGCAAGAAACGGCATGTGTGTTCTGTCTGCATGCAGATCACAGGTGAGAGTGTATGTAAATATTTAAATTGCAGGCAATTTTGGAGCTGCTGACACCAGTAGTGATTGCTTGTGTCTTTGTTTTTGTGTGTTAATTGTGTGGTGAGGTGTTCATGAGTGGACTTTACCTCAATGTAATTCTAGGATTGTTGGTCTAGACAATCTTTGTAAAATTGTTCCTATGCAACTATGGTAAGGCTTCACTCAGAGATCTGTACTGAATATGCACAATAAATGTTATATTCAGGTTCAATCAAATCTTACTGGTGCATTACACATCTACAACAAGAGGCAGAGCCCAAGCAGACAGGCATAATCATTGTAAAAGGGTGAGCAGACAGTATTTAAAATGTCACATGATCAGAAATCTTTTCAGACATTTTCGTGATGCAGAAATGAACCTTGGTGATGTATTTTATGTTGATCTACAAATAAAGAGAACATCAGGTGTGTGTGTGGGGGGGGGGGGGGGGGTAGAGAGAGAAGGAGAGAGGGAGAAAGAAATGAAAAATTGCAAATGGATAACAGCATGTTTTATTGAGAGCACTAAACAATCTGACTTGTAAACTAAACTCTGGGAGATTGGTTATTCAAGCTTGCAGTGAAAATTATTGCCTTTCCCTACAGAATGCATTTCTAGAAAAGGTCTCTAAAGCTTACTTAATTCCATTTTTTTCATTACATGTTCAGCTTTATTCATGATTTTCTCATGCTTGTCTGCTCTCACAGTAATTTGTCCTATTTTGTTGCTCATTAAATGGAAAGCAAAAACAAAAATCACTATTGATGTGGGATGCCTTCAGGCCATTGAAATGAAAAGTATCTCTGGTGTCATGCTCACTTTCAAACGCACACACAACACACCAAAACTCAGATTCTCAAGGGCAAATGTTTTACACTGGTTGGCAAGAAACCAACTTCTTTTATTTCTTTTTTTCTTTTTTCTGGCCAGTGCTACTACAAAAATATATTTCCAGAATTTCCTTTTATTTAGAGCTGATTTCAAGTTTATTTTTGAGGGTATAAATAATATGATTTCATCCAGTCCACACTGCACACTTTTTGGTAATCATGTATAATAAGGGGAAAATCTATATGCAGAAAGGCTGAAAAATAATGCTTTCATCGTGGTTTAATGTGCCTGGGCTCTGGGGCTGTATTCAGCCTTCAGGAAAAAAATTAAATTTTATTTGCTGGGTCCTTCAGAAGATCAGCAGCCGAATGCAAGTAGCCCATTAAGTTAAGAAAACCCTTAGTTATAATTCTAAGGCCTGTTTAATTCTAATTACTGTTTTTTTTTTGTTGTTGTTGTTTTTTACTTAAGGGGTTTCTTGACACCAGCTACAGCCCTAAACTGTGTCGGTAGTCTTGCCCTTGTTGAGAGCACAATTGTTTACCTAAATCCTAGTCTTAGTTATAAGGTATTCACTGGAATGTTTTTTTTTTTTTTTTTTTTTTTTTGAAAACTTTATAATTCATAGAGATGCGTAAAAATTGCTGCTGGGCTTCTGTGTATATCAGTCTTTTTAGAATGTTGTGTGATTCATGCAGCTGATCCTGTGTGTTTGTGTGTGTGTGTGTGTGTGTGTGTGTGTGTGTGTGTGTGTGTGTGTGTGTGTGTGTGTGTGTGTTTGTTAGTACTTAGCTTTAGTTTTGGGAAAAATTTGTGCCCAAAAGTGAGCTAAATCAGACAAATATAGTACTCCCTTTCAGGACATTTTGGGACATCATTTAGAAAAACGATATGTACATAAATTAATTAATATTTTTTTTAATTCTAATAATACAAAAAGTTTTCTGTTAGGGCTAGGTTTAGGGTTTGAGTTTGGGTTTGTTTGTAGTAATTATGGTATGCTTTATATATATATATATATATATATATATATATATATATATATATATATATATATATATATATATATAAAATTGGTATGTTCCCATTTATGTAGATAGCTGAGCAGACGTGTGTGTGTGTGTGTGTGTGTGTGTGTGTGTGTGTGTGTGTGTGTGTGTGTGTGTGTTTGACTATGTTTTGTGCTGTACAAAATAAGGGCTGAAAACAATAAGTGCCTTATTATTGTGAATATAAGTCTTTCACATAGCACTTAAATGAACAAGTTATAAATAAAATGAAAGCTCTCATTCTCAAGAATGTTGCCATAATTCAACAGTTCGAAAAATTTTCTAAAGAATCACAAAGTGAAATATAATTTCTGTAGGACATCATAAACAAATATATCTTTTATGTGCCTTTCACTGATGCTGTAAGCCCCAAGTAGCCAAAAACTTAAATCTGCTTTTATCATTCTCTACAAAATGAATATTTTTTTTACTTATCTGTGAGCTTGCTTATGTGAATAATCCAATGTTATAGCTTAGATGCCCTGAACAAAATATGCAGTCCAGCAGGAAGAACATGCTAAACAAATCATCAACTATTGGTGATAAAATACTTTATATCATCTTAAAGGGGAGGATATCAGATTTCTAAAAACACCTGGACTGAGGTTCTAGTCCACTCAGAGTCCAAGGTATTCAATGAAACAATGGGGGTGGTGCATGAACTGAAAATTAGACTGAATGTCTATGGACGAACGCATCTGTGAGGGCTAAAATGCATTAGAGCACCACCTACATTTCAGATCTGCATTTTGTGTTGGAAGGTGATAGAGGAAAAAAACAACAAAATCTTTTTTTTTTTTTTTTTTTCATCATAACATTTAAAAATATATAATATTTTTTATGAATAATTGGAGTCTTTTTTATTATTTGGGGGGTGTTCTGGGAAGAAATGTGACAATTCTTTTGTAATTAGTCCACAGTATGTGTGAATGGTAAGCTTTTAAATTTGAGTGTGAAAAATTGCAGGTGGCAGCCCAAACAATGCACCAGAGTTTAAGCATGTTGTGTCCAAACTCACCTTTGGTCTCCATCTCATTCATCTAAGGCCACTTGCTGTATGTTTACCTGTACCATTAAAAAGCATAATTTCTCAGTTTACCTGGCACCAGATTTCTCTACTCTAATGCTCACTGGAATGAGATGCAGTTCTAGACTAAGAACAGCTCTGTGCATTGCTAATACATAATAAATTAATAACACATAAATTGGCCATCCACATACATTTGTAAATGAAGTCAGATAAATAGGTATTATGTAAGCTACATACAACCTGGTCTCATATCTAAATTTTTTCAAGATTAATTTAAAGTGGCTTGTACGTATTATGGTAGTTTTCTAAAGAAATAAACACTAGAAGTGCAAAAACAACAGTGACTTTTCGTAATTCATTTTCACACAAATCAGGAGTAATAAGGCAGTTTATCAGTTCATACATACTTTTCACCCTGTTCCTCACACAATGCTATCTTACAACAAAAAAACACTTTTACTAGAGCGCATGACTTGTAAGCGGATACATTTTAACATTTGCATTACATAACCAACTACATTTAGAAGCTTCTTTGAATGTGATGAAATTGCACAGTAGCTCAACTGAGCATTGTGTTTGCGATGCAAAGGACCAGGGTATGAATCCTGAAGAGCACACAAGTCGACACGTCAGCCAAAAGTGTCATAGAAATATCACAAAATGAAGTGGTTGCTTCAGCAGTTGTGTTTTGAATCTATTGGTTAGGTTTAGGTTTAAGGTTTAGTGTAAGGAGGTAGGTAGGTTTTGTTGATTTAAACTCGATAGAGCATTAACCCTAAAAACTTCATCTGTTTTGGAGAAAATTTTACCTTCTTTTAGTGCTACTCATTGGACATTTCACCTTGGAGCTGGACCCACGTAATATCAAAGGTGGGTAGAGTAGCCAAAAACTTTACTCAAGTAAAAGTACAATTTCTTAAAAAACAAATATATATATATATTATTCAGGTAGAAGTAAAAGTAATAATGTAAAAATTACTCAATTAAGAGTTAGAAATTATCCAATAAAAAGCATACTCAAGTAGTGAGTAACTAGTTACTTACACATATAATGTAATGGATGTTTACTCTCCTATATTCCAGTACATGATACACATTTAACATGCATTACAGAATGATGATTAATAATAATAATAATAATAATAATAACTTTTCATTTTATTATTGTTAATAATGGAAATTGTCATCATTCACAACCATGTTGTTCCAAACTATATTAATAATTTCTTCCATGCATCAAATTAAAGGGATAGTTTATCAAAAAATTAAAATGCTCTCATTTTCTCACCATCATGCCATCCCAGATGTGTATGACTTTCTTTCTTCTGCAGAACACAAATTAAGATTTTAGAAGAATATCGCATACAATGCACGTGAATGGTGACCAGAACTTTGAAGCTCCAAAAAGCACATATAGGCAGCATAAAATTAATTTATACGACTCCAGTGATTTTCAGAAGCAATATGATAGGTGTGGGTGAGAAACAGATAAATATCTATAACTTTACAATATATAAAGTCTTTTTTTTTTACTATTAATTCTCCTCCCTGTCCAGTAGGTGGCGATATGCACAAATAATTGAATCACAAAAACACAAGAAGAAGAATGTGAAAGTGGAGATTTATTAGTAAAGAAAGATTTAAATACTGATCTGTTTCTCACCCACACTTATCATATCCCTTCTAAAGATATACACTATATGGCCAAAAATACGTGGACACCCCCTTCTAATTAAAGTTATTATACCAGTGAAGATAAATCATAATTCTACTCCAAACAATGGCATTCTAGGGCATTCGGTGCTTCCAACTTTATGGCAAAAGTTTGGGGAGAGCCCTTTTCTATTTCAGCATGAAAATGCCCCTGTGCGAATGCCCAAAGTCCATAAAGAAATGGTTTACTGTGTCTGATGTGGAAGAAATTGACTGGCCTGCACAAAGCCCAGACCTGAACCCCACTGAACACCTTTGGGGTGAATTGGGATGCCAACTGAAAGCCAGGCCCCATCGCCCAACATCAGTGCCGGACCTCAGTGATGCACTTGTGTCTGAATGGGAACAAATCCCTGCAGCCATGAAACTACATACAGTATAGTGGAAAGCCTTCCCAGAATAGTAGAAGTTGTTATTGCACCAAAGGGGGAAATTGATGCCTATGGTTTTGAAACTGAAGGTTTATCAAGCACATATGGTGTCCACAAACTTTTGGCCACATAGTGTAGATTGAAGCAGTGTCATTCAAATTCCTTTAATGCTGCCTTTATGTGCTTTCTGAGCTTCAAAGTTTTGGTACCCATTCACTTGCATTCTAGTATAAACTAACAGAGCTGAGATTTTCTTCTAAAAATCTTTGTGTTCAACAGACGAAAAAAAAAAAAAAACATCTGGGATGGCATGAGGGTGAGTAAATGATGCAAGAATTTCCAATTTTAGGAAAATTATTCCTTTAAGGAGATTTAGACAGAATGCTAACCTTAATCATCATTTACTTTCACTGCATGTTTTCCCCCCCTCCATATTTTGTAAGGGAATGGTGGCTAAGACTGTCAGTCCCTAAGATTCTGTTTGACATATTTTGGGTTCCACAGAATACAGAAAGTTTCACAGGGTTGGAAGAACATGAGGGCGGGGAAATGATGATATAATATTAATTAAAGGCTGAACGGTGAAAAAAACATGAACAATGTCACACAGTCCAAAGTTCTATATAATGCTTAATTATACACTGAAGCAAGATCATGCTTTATTCATGCCTTCTGTCGTTATTTCACAGCTTTTACGTCCTGCATGAATTTAGTTCAGTGTAGTTCCAGCATTGTCAGTGTTGAAAGAATTTAGATAATTTGTTCTGTACACTAAGGGTGAATTTTGTTTGGAAGCTTGTTGTCAACTCAAGTCATTTTTATTTGTACAGTGCTTTTCACAACACACATCGTTTCAAATACATGATGAATATAAAAATGAATCTATAATATCTATAAAGTCTTAGAGTGATCATTGTGTAGTTTGATTAAATATGATTGTAAATTGTGTAAAAAAAAAATAATAATTGTATTTAGAACCCCTGTGAGCAAGCCTCACAGCCAGCGACTGTTGCAAGGAACACAAAACTCCATAAGATGTTGGTTAATGGAGAAAAATAACCTTGGGAGAAACCAGGCTCACTGTGGGGGCCAGTTCCCCTCTGGCTAACCAGCATGAATATAATGCCAATATTAGTTATTTATGTGCAGTGCAGGTCATGGTTTAAGATTAGTAAACTAAGTAAGTGTTAAAGGTGCAATATGAAACAATTTTCATGTAATATTCGCTTTTTTTTTTTTTCTTTTTTTTTTGCCATTGTGTGAACGGCTTGTAACATAACTTAAAAAAATGAGCCCTTCCCGGACTTCCTAGGTTGCCTATTAAAGCCTGTAGACTGATTTTCATGCGAAGGGAGTGGGTCGGTTTTGCCAAGAAAATCCAAAAGACATGAAGTTTATGTGCGCTCCCGAGAGCCTTGCCTCAGACAGTAATAGCTTCTCTTCCGCTATTCAACAGCGACAACAAACTGCAACACTAGGTAACGATATCTTAGAGATGGAATCCAGAAAACGTCCGGCTCCCAGCACAACATCGACTCCTATACAAACTCCCAGTAAGCCAAAAAAATAAATAAATAAATGTATCTACTGAATCCCTTCTGGCTAAGCGGGAACGTGATCGTGGTCCAGCGAAAACTAGAGTGAACATCGGCAGAGCATTTGATTCCTGAAGGTACCTTCATTTGGTTTTGGGTATCAAAACCGACCCTGAATTGCCGTTCTTCTTATTGGACAGGTAAGCTTACATAACTGCAAAGCATGTGAAATATAGTGCCATAAGGATTGATCTGTGTCATTTTAGCTAACTTGATCTTGCCTGCTAACACTGACAAATTGCAAGCTACATTGCTTCGTAACTTTCAAATAATTTCAACGATCTTCTCTTTATACTAAAAGTCAGGTATACAGGATAAATTTAAGCAAATACACTGGTTTCTTGATCGTAGTACAACATATGACATACAAAAAATACAATAGTGCAACAGTAAACTGTCTGGTATAGTTCGGTAGTATGTAGCTGTACTGTATGTATGTATCAGTATGCTATGTTAGCTGGTAAGTAGTTTTAGTTTAGTCTCAAAGTTTGAAGTAAAACAATCATAACTGTGTAATTTCAATTATGCGACCTCATCTGTCAGCATGATGCCAGTGAATCACGTTCAGTCTCTTTGTACGTTACGGCAAGCATGAGCAACAGGTAGCTGGCTGCAGTTCACTTAACGGCCACAGGTGTCATTAATAACAAGGTTTTCTGAATCTTACATACTGCAACTTCAAGGTTCAGTGTTTTAAAAATAAAAATAAAAGATTTTTGTATGAACTGTAAGATTAATGATAATGTTTTTGAAGTCCATCTTGGATTATCTGCAGAAGTTCACAGAGATGCAATTTCCTTTGTTAGTTGGCTGATGAAGGCTTTTGTTGGCAATTAATTGATAGTCTATGTATTCCATTTCAAGAGTGTTCTCCAGCAATAGACAAAGGTGATGCAGGCAGAGAACAATGAGGTACATCACTTTCTTAGGTGGAAGAATGCTGTTCTACAAACATTAGAAATTAGATTTTCAAAGGAAAGATTGGTATAAAATATAATGCCCATGTTCTTTGCTGTAGAAGATGACGTAACAGTACATCCATCGAGAGTCAAATTGTTGTCCACAAGACAAAGCCGCCTGCATCTGTCAAACACTGTGCAAACGCAGCACATGCAGAAATGCTCAAAATCGCGTTAGGCAGGGCAAAATGTTTGCACAACGCGGATGTTTACAAGGATTTATACAGTAGGAACTGATATGTTACAGCGCTGATATAAAAATGTAAACTTAGAAACTGAGGTCATAAGAGCCCATAGTTACAGATTCATGCTGAAAATGAATGAAATCACCATGACACAGATAAGGCCACATTATCACAATCCTAAACTTACCTCACCATGTTTTCTTAAGATTGAGCTGCAGTTTTAATCTTGAAATATATCCTTGTCTTGGTGTAAAATGAAGGCATTGTGTGGAGTGAAGAAATGTTTGTTTTGCGCACTTGCTGCTGTAGTGTTGAACGTAACTCGAGTGAATGTGTGCAGCTGTGAAGTTCCACTGTCATAAGAATCCCATTCAAAAATATCAATAAATTACGCATTTATTAACACTTAAAACCAGTCATGTAACAACAGGATCGCTACCCACTGTAACAAAGTAAAAGTACATTTTTTCATCAGAAATTTACTTAAGAGTGTTTTTTTTTTTTTCCAAAGAGTTACTCAAGTAAATGTAATGGAGTAAATGTAGTGCATTATTACCCACCTCTGGTAATATCATTCTGCAAAAATGTTGCCCCAGTCACGTAATTTTCATGAGATCAGGCTAGCTACATTCCAGAAAAACAACTGAAATTGGGAAAAAACATTTTTGCTTGAAATTCAGACCTCAGGCAGAGGCTGAATTGTTCACCCTCACATTCAGTTGATAAGACTAAAACATCTACAGTACAGTATACTGTAGATGTGATCTCATGTTGGCATTGAACTTAATAGTGAAAGTTATTCTGTGAAGTGTCTTCACCTGATCATTATACAAATCTGAGCACAGCTTTATGCGCCTCTAATGAATTTACCCTATATGCTAGTGTTGACAAGTAGAAGATTTGTACTGTACAGGTGTTACTGTAAATTAAAAACATGAGGCAACATATTTTTTTTAAGCATAATTTTGGTATGTGCATGCCAAGTCATTAGCTTTCAAAGAAATTTCAAAGCAACTTCTAAACAACTATATGCTGTTCTGCCAACCATGAACTTTAAATACATCTATTAATCTATTCCCCTATCTATTTTCCCCTCTCTTCCTCTCTCATACTTTCTAAAATAAAATTGAAAATTGTTAATCGACTTCGTTAAACAGCTTTGATAAAGAATTAGCATAGTTCATTTCAGTTAAAACATCAGAAGTCTTTTGTCCCTGAAGTGATTTGCTGGATATTTCCTAAGGCAGTTTCAGAGAAAATTAGCTATTTGTGCTAAATACTCAAAGTCATTTTATTTCAAAGTTAAATCTAATTCTACATGACTTCATGGACTCTGAATCAAGTCTGATAGAACCTAATTGGATGAATTGCTAAAGGATTGATTTGGATAGTCCACATTATTTGAAACAGTCTCTCGCAATTCTCTCATCGACAATCAATAAGTCTACATCATAATGGATTAGATAGGATCAAAGTAGATCTTTTGATAATGTTGTGAGTGCTAAGTAGGCAAATTTTGTTTTATGGATAAACATTTCAAAAGGAAGAAGATCAGCTAGTTAATTATGCAGCTGTAATTGTCTAAGATAAAAGTGAGATTGGTGTTTCAAGTTTGTGTAATGAATTCCACTCCTCTTCAAGGGTTATTCATCTGTAAATGTTGATAATGCTTCTCTGTCTTTCTCCCTCTCTCAGTGTGGATTTGGTTCATGCCCAGCTGCGTGTATGTGAGGGCCGCAGTCTTCCTGAGCTGGGTCTTGAACAGGACAAGATTCGCATCAATGGCTGTGCCATTCAGTGCCGGGTCACCACAGAAGACCCCTCCCGTGGTTTTCAACCAGACACAGGTCGAATAGAGGTATGTCTGCTAGTTAATTACAGCAACATCACTTCAATTAATAATACAAGAACATAAACGATTATGAAGTAACAGATTGGAAACTGGTCTCTTTAGCTATTCAATTATATATTTATGCGTAATAAAAGATCTGGAGAGTATTTTTTGCCCTCTAATTTGCTAGAATTATACCAACTTTTAACCCTTTAACTTCCAGAGACCAGAGCTTGACTGCTGTGTGCATTTTCCATTTCCCTTTTTTATTTTTAACTAGTAGCACCTAATAAGCAATCAAAAAAATCTAAATAAATAAATTCTAGAGCAAACAGTTTTCCTAATAATTAATGTCCACATATGTGGACAGTGAGACTATGTTGTGAAATTTTTAATAACACTAAGCTATAGAAAGTCAGAAAGTCAGATTTTTTTCAGATCAAATTGTTTGTTTGCAGGAGTGTTGGTTATTCATGTTTTTGAGACGTTACAGACATTACAGCTGATTTTCTGTAAAGCTGAATAAATCATTCTTTTTCAAAGTAATGTCCAACATCATCCAATCACTGCCAATCATGTTAAAATAAAATGTAGCATTATACAATTCTGAATCCATGTACTGATTACCATTGACCCATGTCTGCCAACCATGCTGACTGGTCCAAACATCATCTGCTGCCTGAAACTGAACTTTTGTTTGGATTTTAGGATTGAATGCACTTAGCTGCATAAAAAGCTATAGGATGCTCCAGTGTGCTGTCTGTCTGCACTGATCTCAGAACTGTTCAAAATGCACCTTACTTTCATCCTAACTCCATATAAAACCTCTGAAAGCAACATTTTTCAACTTTTGGATGAACCCATTTATTCTCAATGTGAAAATGCACAGTAAATACTGTATATAGGAATGCATTTACTAATGTTAATGAATAGAATTGTATTGCAGAGAGATAACAAAATTAAACATAACAAAATGTATATTAAAATTAAGCTAAATGACTTGCATATCTGTTAGAACTGAAAGTTATTCAAAATAACTAACATGTTTTTCTACTTTTGAGGAAATGTGGTGCCAGTGTCCACATATGTAGATATCATGTTTATCAGCGTGCTGACATGCAAAAAATTACTGGATTTTTTAAAGTAGCATATCAAACGAAACTAGAGACGCTACTCTTTAGAACCAAACAGGTTTCAATGAAAAAAACTTAAAGATATTTCTTACCAGAGGCTTGACATGCCGATAAAAAATTATCATCAAAATATTAGTAACTACAGTCTTGACCAACACAAAAAAAGATATTGTTTTATAAGCTGTACTTTACAATGTAGGCATTATGACCAAAACTGAACAAGTGTTTTGAAATTTATAGACAAATCAGAAGTGTTCTGTTTTGATAATTTTGCACTCTAAATATTATTGTAATCAGTAAAAACATCAAACTGATCAAATAGCCATGTGTCATATGTCGTTGGAAAGCTCTCAAATAGTATAATACAACCAGTCTATTTGTTGTCCTCACAGACAAATATATAGCGAGTAATGGCTAAGTACGTGTCTTCGATAAACATGTTACATGTAAACAAGGGTTGCTTATAAGCCGCATATTCACTTATAACTCCACACTTTTCACATACCATTACTTAGAGGAGGGGAGTCCCATTAAAACGAGCCCAGACACAACGTAATCAGATGCATAGATCATTAGATAATCCACACGAAGCACAATGTGCACACACCACATAATGTGCTATTGGCTAAAAACACGTTAGCTTTCCTGGATCAGATGACTTAATCGAAAATGTGGCGGGGTGAGCAAGAGACAGACACAGTGGGTGTGACGTCAAGCCTCGGAGAGGCATTTATTAAAAATAATAATAAGCATAAAATGTCCATAAAAAGAGAAAATAAAGTGTCCAGTGGGAATGGTGTTCAAAATAAAAGGGGAAACTGGCATCCTCGCAGTAAGACGGGGCTCCATGAAGGGCCGAACCCTTCCCACTCTGGTTCTGGGTGTGCGAGGATGCACACATGGAGATTTGAAGCCGGCTCCCCGAGAAGAGGTGCGCTCTGCGTTTTAAAGACAGCGGTGATGAAGCATTATTCACATCAGGTGTACTTCATCCACCACTGTCAGAACGAGGCTTATTAATTATGCACCTCTTCTCGCTGTCCTGCCCAACTCCTGTCATAAGCCTGGCTGAAGGATGGCCCTAAAAGGTGGGGCGACAATGACGAGAGGGAGGGGCAGGTCGTTCCGCCACAGAAATGATGTAGTACGCTGTCCAGCATCATGGAGTGCTAAACAAATCGTATTAGGATTCAGATCACTGCAACAGAGGTGAAAGCCATCCAAATATGGGTAGAGATGATCGTCCACTCTAATTACATATGGCCACCAGGAGACTGTGCCAAGTACATCACCCAGACTCAATGATGGATCAAATTACACAGAATGGAACTGAATGAGATCTCATTACTCATGCCTGCATGCTTTGGAAAGAGATCATTGTTGTATTTCCATATGTAATTAGTTATTATGTACAATTATTGTGTTTTATTTATACTGAGAGGCATTTGGTCACTTTGGAGATGTTTTTGGACACTAGGATAAATTATTTTTAATGCTATAACTTTTGATTTCTTTGTCATATCAACACAACATTTCTGAAAAAGGAAATCTTTAAAAACAACTAAGAGTTTAAAGGATTAATGTTTGAAGTTTTGCTATTGTTCAGTAAGCAGTGTTGCAGCAACAGTGAGAGAATCTAAAGGTTTATAACAGTTTTTGTACAGAACTATTGTGCTACAATGCTGCAACCCCAGTAATTTTGCAATCTGGCCATTGAAGTGGCCACACTCATTTATCTAGATTTATCCCTCTGCTTTTCACAGCATAACCCATAATCAAAAATCTAAAACACACACACAAAGACTCACTCACACATTTGTCACACACTCTTTCAGAGAGGCATTATTTTGATGAGTCATCGAGTTATATTGATTGAAACCGATTTTCAGGGAGTGCATTTATCGAGTTGAAAGAGAGGACAACTAGCTCTCTGTTTGTGCAGGGTGGTGCTGAGAAACTGCCCTTAACTCTCTTCTTATGTGTGGTGAAATTTGGCTTTGTATTGGCATTCCCAGTGTAGATGCACTAAACTAAATGTCAGCAGACAATTAGAACAGAGTATATGAGTAACTGTGTCCCACTTTATATTAGGTGTCGTTAACTACTATGTACTTAAATTAAAATACATACAATACAATGTACTTACTGTGTATTTACATGCTGTTCTGTAAATTTTTCACAAGATTAACATTTGCTGCTACTGATGTTGAGATACAGGTAAGTTTGGGGCTAGGTAGACATTTGTACATTACTTGACTACTATGTAAATCAAATACTTGTACTCTTATACAATTACATTTACATAAAAAAAAAATACAAATAAAAAACACTTTTTAGTTCTGACAATTTCAGTTAGACCTTTAAAGTACTCATAAAGACCTGTTCTCTTAATGTAATGAAGTAATATATATATATATATATATATATATATATATATATATATATATATATATATATATATATATATATACACCCCTACTTAGGAGTTGTTAAAGTTAAGTAGCATGCATTTTGTTTGCACAGCTAGCACCCATATATCATCAGTTAGTATATGTATATGAAGTAGAATCAATTTATTTTATATATGCAATTATTTGCTGATCAAATCAGTTACTTAAAATACTAGAAAAGTTTAGTGAGAAATTGACTTTGATGTTATGTGACGTAGTCACACGTCATCTTTCATCTCTGAATTGTTTGTGCTATTTGGCACATCAAAATAGCATTAGTGCACCAGAGCCCCTGAGAAACAAAGACTTTCTTTCTCAGTCACGTGTTTTCTCATTACTTGTTAGATCTTCTCTTCTTGAAATCTTCACACCTCACTTCAGCCTGGTGTAATAACAAATACTTGAGTTTCCTGAGCTTGAGGATATTGTGTAGAATTCGCTAAGTCTCAACCATGACTCTGTTTATTTTTTTTTTTTTCACATCAGGCCCAATGTGCATTAACAACACAAAAGTATTTAACCACTAAGTACCTAACAACCATTAATTGGTCGGTGCCCCTCTTTACCTCTCTCATTAAGCAAATGGTATATTTTAGAGCTGTCAAAATTAACGTGTTAACGAATGTGATTAATTAAAAAAGTTTAACGTGTTCATTTTTCTTAATCGCTGAACTTTTGTGATGTGTCCGCCCGGAGTCATTACACCGATGCACACACCACAAACACACACAAGTGACTCATTTTCAGTGATAAAGTGATGGGGAAAGGAGCTCTTAATGCTATTAGTTGTACAAAACAAGCCCAGATGGGACTTGTGATAGAAATTAAGTACTTTTCAGCCTAAGTAAGGAGCATTTTATTTACCACAGAAGCACGCCAAGTCTTAACAATCACCAAAACTTAGAATGAGATGTTTTTGTCTGCAAGCACTTTTCATGTGGACTTCAACTGAGCGCTTAATGCTGGCGCTGACGCCCTGACACAAATCATGAACGGGCCTTTACGATTGCTGTAACAAAGTGGATAGCCACAGTCTGCCAGCTGATTAATATTGTGGAGGATGAGAGTTTAAGAGATTTAATGCCCATTGAAATGAATATGCCACCTATGTAGGGACTAGTTCTTTCAATTAGTAAAACTCCCATTTAGACTTTGGGAAACGTTTAATATTACTTGAATTTGGTGCTATTTTAGTGCATTTCTATCTTTATACTTCACTTCACTTTTATTGTCACACAACCATATACACAAGTGCAATAGTGGGTGAAAGTCTTGGGTGCAGTTCCGAGCAACATAGCAGTCATGACAGTGATGAGACATATACCAATTTACAATAAACAGATTTACACATCACAATGAACATATCTAATATACACATAATTACACACAACACAATATACAAATAATAATATACAATATACAGTATACAATACACAATATAGAATACACATACAATATAGAATACACATTATACAATAAAAATAGTATATATAGTATATATAAAATGTACAGTAGGTTGTATTGTACTGTTTTGACATTCAGGCTGTAAGTTGATAGTTAGCTGACAGAGTGTTGTTAAGAGAGAATATAATTTAAGACAGTCCAGTGTGAGATAATAAGATTAATAAAGTGCAGTGCTGATGTATATTGATTGTGAGAGATCAAGAGTTCAGAAGTCTGATTGCTTGGGGGAAGAAGCTGTCATGAATTCGGCTGGTGCAGGTCCTGATGCTGTGATACCGCCTGCCTGATGGTAGCAGTGAGAGCAGCACATGGCTTGGGTGGCTGGAGTCTCTGATGATCCTCCAAGCTTTTTTCACACACTGCCTAGTATATATGTCCTGGAGGGAGGGAAGCTCACCTCCAATGATGTGTCTGGCAGTTCACACCACCCTTAACAGGGCTTTGCGGTTGTGGGCGGTGATATTGCCGTACCAGGCAGTGATGCAGCCAGTCAGGATGCTCTCTACAGTGCTTGTGTAGAACAGTGTGAGGATGTGGCGGTTCATTCCAAACTTCCTCTGCCGTCTCAGGAAGAAGAGGTGCTGATGAGTCTTCTTCACAACGGCCTCAGTGTGGATGGACCATGTGAGTTCCTCAGTGATGTGGACACTGAGGAACTTGAAGCTGCTGACTCTCTCCACCAGTGCTCCATTGATGGTGATGGGACTGTGTTCTCTGTCTTTTCTCCTGAAGTCCACCACAAGCTCCTTTGTCTTGCTGACGTTGAGGGAGAGGTTGTGCTCCTGACACCAGTGAGTCAGAGTGAGCACCTCCTCTCTGTAGGCCATTTCATCATTGTCAGTGATCATACCTACCACCATCGTATCATCAGCAAACTTAATGATGGTATAGGAGCTATGTGTTGCCACACAGTCATGTGTGTACAGGGAATACAGGAGTGGGCTGAGAACACAGCTCTGCGGGGCTCCAGTGTTGAGGGTCAGTGATGAGGAGATGTTGCTGCCCATTCTAACCACCTGGCGTCTGCTTGACAGGAAGTCCAGGATCCAGCTGCACAGCGAGCTGTTTAAGACTAGAGCCCGGAGTTTCTCATCAAGCTTGGAGGGCACTATGGAGTTAAATGCTGAGCTGTAGTCTACAAACAGCATTCTCACATAAGTGTTCCTTTATTCCAGGTGGGAGAGAGCAGTGTGTATTGTAGATGCAATGGCATCATCAGTGAAGCGGTAAGCAAACTGCAATGGGTGCAGTGATAGAGGCAGCACAGAGTAGATGTAATCTGTGATTAGTCTCTCAAAGCATTTGCTGATGATGGGAGTCAGAGCAACAGGACGCCAGTCATTTAAGCAAGTGATTTTGGATTGCTTTGGTACAGACACAATGGTGGACGTTTTAAAGCATGTGGGGACCACAGACAAGGAGAGGGAAAGGTTGAAAATGTCAGTAAAAACACCAGCCAGCTGGTTCGCGCACACTCTGATGACGCGGCCCGGAATGCCGTCTGGACCCACGGCTTTACGGATATTCACCCGTCGGAAGGATCGGGTTACATCCACTGCAGAGACGGTGAGTGAACTAACCTCTGTAGCTTCAGCTGCGAGAGCTCTCTCCACGAGGGCGGTGTTATTTCCCTCGAAATGAGCATAAAAAGTATTTAACTCATCCGGGAGAGAGGCAGCGGTGTTCATGGCGGAGTTTTTATTCCCTTTAAAGTCTGTGATGATATTAATTCCCTGCCACATGCTTCTAGAGTTGGTGGTGTTAAACTGTCCTTCAATATTGTCCCTGTGCTGGCGTTTGGCTACTCTGATTGTTTTGCGGAGGGCATAACTGGCTTTTTAATGCTCCTCCACATTCCTGGAATTAAAAGCGGAGGTCCGCGCATCAAGTGCAGCGCGAACATCGCTATTTATCCATGGCTTCTGGTTGGGGTAGATCCGTATTGTTTTGGTCGGAACAACATCCTCTACGCACTTTCTGATGAAACACATTACGCTATCAGCGTACACCTCGATGTAGTCATCAGAGGCGAACCGGAACATCTCTCAGTCCATGTGATCAAAACAGTCCTGTAGAGTAGAGTCTGATTGGTCCGACAAGCACTGGAACGTTCTGAGGGTGGGTGCTTCCTGTTTCAGTTTCTGCCTGTAAGCGGGCAGAAGCAGAATGGAAGAGTGGTCTGATTTACCAAATGGTGGGCGGGGGAAGGATTTGTAGCCATCCCGGAAGGGAGAGTAGCAATGGTCCAAAACCCAGTCCCCTCGTGTGTTGAAACTGATGTGTTGGTATTTTTGTGCGATTGATTTAAAATTGGCTTTGTTAAAGTCCCTGGTCACAATGAACGTGGCCTCAGGGTGCGCAGTTTCCTGCTTGCTTATAATCCCGTACAGTTCCTTGAGTGCCCGGTCTGTGTCGGCTTGTGGGGGGATGTACACAGCTGTGATAATGACCGCTGTGAATTCCCTCGGTAGCCAGAATAGTCGACACAGAAGCATGAGAAATTCCAGATCAGGAGAGCAGAAAGACTTGATAGAATGTACGTTCCTCTGATCACACCAGGATTTGTTGACCATAAAACATACACCACCACCTCTGCTTTTACCTGAGAGGTCTTTCGCTCTGTCCGCTTGGTGCAAGGAGAACCCCGCGGGTTCGATGGCTGAATCTGGAATCTCAGCAGGCATCCAAGTTTCTGTAAGGCAGATAATGCAGCAGTCTCTCGTTGGAAAGAGATCCGCGCTCTCAGCTTGCAGAGGTTGTTGTCCAGAGACTGAACATTTGTCAATAGAATACTGGGTAGCGGGGATCGATTTGCGCGACGTCTTACTCTGATGAGAACGCCGGCTCTATTTCCCCTTTTCCTTCTCCGTTTCCGTGGCCGGGCTGCCCAGACAAAGGGCTCCGTTGGCGTGTTTGTTAACAGCGGGTCTGCATTGAGGAATTTAAAGTCCAGTTTTCGGTGTGCTATTGCAGAACCAATGTCCAAAAGTGTTTGTCTGTCATAGACAATAAGGCAGACAACATCCAAGACAAAAAAACATAGAATTGTGAACAAAACAAACAAAAAACTGCAGTGTTCTGTCGGAGCTCGCAACGCAGCTGCCATACTCGGCGCCATCTTGAGTCGAAGGCTTTGTTTGGAATATGTTAGTAAAGCATTATATTGTTACATATTGTTTTGTTTTCTTTACTAAGAAGGAAATAAAAGCATTATGACTGGAAAAGTATATTTAGATTCAAATTTCAGCACTTTCAAAATCTGCAATTAATCATAATTAACTACGAAAAAGTATAAGATTAATTGTGATTACAAATTTTAATCAACTGACAGAACTAGTATATTTACAATAATTGGAAAGTAATGACATCTTGATGAATGTTATTGAATCAAATGATGAATGCAGATTTGAGGCATGATTTCATTTATCCACATTTATGGACATTAAACTTTTATTTTATTTTATTTTGCTTTCTTGTTTGTGTTTTCCTCTTAAAATAAAAATAAAAACTTTCTCTCTGTCAGTCCATTTTAAATAATAATTTAAAGGAATAGTTTACCCAAAAATTACAAATTTGTCACAATTTACCTGCTCTTATGTCACTCCGAACCATATTACTTTTCTATAAAATAGGGTACAAGTCTATGGACTACTTTTATGATATATCATTTTATGTATACTTTTATAGTGCTTTTTGTCCTTTTTGGAGCTTATCTGTATAAATCACCATCCACTTTTATTGTACGGAAAACATCTCCCTATGCATTTCAATGAAAGTATTTCCAGCTTAAAACAAAGTTCCTCTCCTTTCCTTACACTTCTTCTGTTTGCTTAATTTTCTCTTTTCTGTTTTTCCTGTTTTTCTCTTACGGCAGGTAGAACTGTGGTCATTCTCAGAGAATGTTGGGCTCTGCAAACAGAGATGTAGTTCAGCCGTGAAATGTGTGTACCTAAAACAAAAACACGGTTAAAAATGCATGGCTAAAGATAATAAATCCTGGGATGAATGAATAAGTCATGGCTTGAGTGCTCTGGAGAGGTGGAATGGATACACAGAGGGAGGAGGGAGAGAGAAATCTCAGCGAGAAAGTGCTTAAAACGTCTGGCCCAGCAAGCGATCATAGCATTTCAGTTGAGTGGAAGAGAGCAAGAGATAAAGAGGTGATGAAAATGAAACAATGACTCCCATAGCACAGCAATGCATTATAGCTCTTTAGAGAAACAGTGGGACAGAGAGAGAGAGAGAGAGAGAGAGAGAGAAAGAAAGAGAGAGAGAGAGAGAGTATGGGGGACAATTGAATTAAAGAGTGTTTGAGAATAGATTCCTCATGGTCTGCCAAGAGAAGAGCAAAAAAGAGGACAGGAATAGAATGTGGAAAGATGAAAGAGGTGGAAGGAGGGCGAGAGAGGGAGGGACATGAAGTTTGATTGAGTGATGGGGGGTATTGTTCCCTGTGCTATTTGGAAAGACAGAGGGAGAAAGAGAGAGGTAATGGATGGATGGATGTGCAGAGAGAAAGAGAGGCAGATGCAGACAGTGATGTATTGGGGACATGTTGATGGGGAGATCAATGGATAAGACACACTGTGAATTGCACACTGCCTGCATGAGACCGGCACATGCACACTCACACACACACGTGCGCATGCACACACACGTGCATGCACACACACTCACGCACACGCACACACGCACACACTTCCTTCTTGAAATCAGAATAGATCTAATTCCTCTCTCAATCACATCTCTTTCTGTCTCTCCTTCACTCCAACTCCCCATCCCATCAGCCGTTTTCTCTCAGCAGGGACTACATTGCTACCTTACAGCGTGTGTGAAATGCAAAAACACATCCGTTTACACTGACACACGCTCATATTAAACCGACGTGTGGGCGACACATTCCGAGCAGAGACTCCCAGCTATTCTGTGCATTTTGTGTTCATAACATGTACACGTATATGTATATACACACGCTCATCCCATAATTCAGCCCAGGGCAACAGATTCAACCATGATGCATATGCTTATAAGGCAAAATTTCATATTTTTAATGTCCAAACAGAAGACGCTACCCATATTAGCATGCATAAAGTAGCTATACATCAAAGAGCTCTCACAGTTATAAGGATTGTGAAAAATATAGAACGAGAGCACTTTATATGATGTGATGAACAAGTAGTTGCTTCCTGGCTGCTTCCTGAGAGGGAACATTGTCATTAATGGTTGCATTTTAATTATTTTCCCCATCAATGTGATATTAGCATTTGATTATCTTGATTAAGTCTTGGTCTTCATCATCAACATCATTACTATTATCATGAGATCATGTGGTTTAGTAAAACACACACATATGCAAGCAGTGACGTGAAGTGGTACTGGGCTAAGGGTTGGGGTCAGGACGAAAAAATGAATCACGGCGGCTGGTCAAACAGGACAGTGGAATCACATAGACCACACAGAAATAAATAATGCACTCACAAACACTCTCTCTCTCTCTCTCTCTCTCTCTCTCTCTCTCTCTCTCTTTCTCTCTCATTCTCTCTCTAATGCAGTACTTTCATCAATGGTGAAAGTTCAAATTAAGATCTACATTGCAGACTTACAATGTTTATTTCACTCATCTCTCCTCTCCTCAATCCACCCATTGTCATAACAACAAGGAAAGATGATTGATTTTTATAAGGGAGAGAGGGGCAATAACAGGGCTGTGAGGAATTGATGGATATATTGAGATGTATAGAGAGGAGGTGCCTTGATATCTTCACTGCTTAATGTATTCCATTCATTTATGTCTACTGCTTCTTTCCTACAGAGCTCAGGAGGTCCGTTCACACACTCACTCACAAACCTCCCACACGCATCTGTAATTAATTCAGTAGAAATCTGATAACAGAGTAATTACTGGTGTAGGAATGCACACACACACACATACACACACATTCTGTAGTGGATTTACTTCGATGTTTATGGTCATTGTCCTGCTGCATCACCCAACTTCTACTGAGCTTCAGCTAGCGCACAGCCACCCAGACATTATCCTGTAGGATATCTTGATAATCTTGATAATTCAGATAATTCAGAAGCAGCAGAGTAGCCCCAAATCATGATGCTCCCTCCACTGTACATTACCATTGGGATAATGTTTTAATGTTGGTATGTGGTACCCTATTTTTTGCCAAATGTATTGCTTCATGTTCTTCCCAAACAATTCAACCTTAATTTCATCAGTCCACAAAACATTTCCCCAGTAGAGTTGTGGAGTGTCAAGGTGGTCTTTGGCAAACTTCAGAAGTGCAGCAATGTTTTTGTTTGAAAGCAGCGGCTTCCTTCGTGGTGTCCTGCTATGTACATCATGCCTGTTTATTGTTTTCCGTATAGAAGACTGAACAGAGATGTAAACCAGTTCCAATGATTCCTTCAAGTCTTTAGCTGTCACTCTAGGGTTCTTTTTTTTACCTCATTGAGCATTCTGCGGTGTGCCCTTTGAGTCATCTTGGCTGAACGACCACTATGGGAGAGTAGCCACAGTACTAAATCATCTCCATTTATAGACAGTTTATCTAACTGTGGACAGATGAATATCTAAGCTCTTCAAGATAACTTTGTAACCCTTTCCAGCTTTAAGCAAAGCAATGATTCTTGATTGTAGGTCTTCTGAAATCTCTTTTTTCCAAGGCATGGTCCACATCAGCAGATGCTTTTTGTGAATAACAAACTCAAAATGTTTGAGTAATTTTTATAAGTCAGAGTAGCTCTAACCCACACCTCTGATCTTGTTTCATTAATTGGATGCCAGGTTTGTCAACTCCTGACTCTAGCTTAAGTTAGCTTTTGATGCCTTCATTAGACTAGGGGTTCACATTCTTTTTTTAAACCTATACTGTGAATGTTTCAATGATGTACAAGTAGAGACAAGTAGAGCTGTGTGTCATCGGTGTAGCAGTGGCATGAGAACCCATGTGTTTGAATGATGGGTCCAAGTGATGTTGTGTATATACAGGTAGAGAAGAGAAGTGGGCCAAGCACTGAGCTCTGAGATACCCCAGTAAGTAGCTGATGTGACCCCACCTCTCCAGGCTACCTTTAAAGACCTACCTGAGAGATAGGACTTGAACCAGTTAAGGACAGTTCCTGTGATGTCCAGAGTAGAGAGTGTGGACAGGAGGATCTTTGACTGTGTCAGAGGCTGCAGATAGGTCCAGCAGAATAATGACAGTGATCCTTGGAATATCAAAATGTATGTCAAATCCTGAATTTTTCCTGATCCAATTATCCTAATAGAAATTTGAAGAATCCCACATCTCCAATAATGTGGAGGAAACTGGGTGTTTCAACTTCACAAACAGCACACTTTGGGCATTTTCAGCTCAATTTCAGCAAAGTGCCCATTAAACACAGTTCTTTTCTGTTGTGGCAAAAGTTCCAGAGCTGTGTGTTTGTTATCAAACAGTTATATCATCTATAGTAAATATAAATTTGTCTAGTTATGCTCGCCTCTAAAATATTTCATAAGCTTCAAATTTATCTTTGTGAGTGCAGTCTCTATAACATGATTTTAATTCTGTAAAGCCTAATCCAGTTATTACAGAGGACTGAAAATGTCATGAAAATGCATTTGGTAAAAAGGTAAGTGGACCCATTAAATGATTTTCTGTCAACTGTCACAGTAAATTTTGATGTAATGACGTAACAAAAAAAAAAACAAAAAAAAAAAAAAAAATGTTGTTGGGAGGTTTTTTTTTTTTTAAATTATTATTTTATTATTTTTATGTTTAATGATTTCTTGGCTGATTTTAGTTTCATCATGAAAAACCACCTCATATGAGCTACACATTTAACTACAAGCTGAAAGAGTAAACATAGGTATCAGGGCCTGTATTCACAAAAAATCCTAAGGCTAAAAGTAGCTTCTAATGCAGAAATTTAAGAACAACTCTTACAAATTAGGGTCGTGTCACTCCTAATTTTAGGACTAAAATGTTCATCTAATAGTGATTCATGAAGCATTTTAACGCTAAAAGTAGCTCCTAAACCCACGACAGCTTAGAAGTAGTCCTGAGGCCTTCTAACTCCCTAAGAGTGACTCACAAATGATCTGAAGCATGGCTGCTGTCGTCAATCTACATTGAAAACAATATATTAGCGGGGTCTGGGTAGCTCAGTGGTAAAATACGCTGGCTACCACCCCTGGAGTTCTCTAGTTCAAATCCCAGGGCGTGCTGAGTGACTCCAGCCAGGTCTCCTAAGCAACCAAATTGGCCCAGTTTCTAGGGAGTGTTGAGTCACATGGGGTAACCTCCTCGTGGTCACTATAATGTGGTTTGTTCTCGGTGGGGCGCGTGGTGAGTTGAGCATGGTTGCTGCGGTGGATGGCGTGAAGCCTCCACATGCGCTATGTCTCCGTGGCAACACGCTCAACAAGCCACGTGAAAAGTTACGCAGGTTGACGGTCTCAGACGCAGAGGCAACTGGGATTCGTCCACCGCCACCCAGACTGAGGCTAATCATTACACAACCATGAGGACTTACAAAGCACTTTGGGGATTGGGCATTCCAAATTGGGAGAAAAAGGGAAAAAAAAAAAAACAAAAAAACAAACTATATATTAGAATATTATTATGACCTTTAAAAAGGAATCACCTGAATCACAATTGAGTCGATGTATTTTAATATTATAATATTATATATATTATAATATCAACATTGATCTTTAAAAAAGGTACTGCCTGAATCGCGAGGGTGTTTTCATTATTGTAAACTTAGTTAGAGATGCAGTTAACTCTCCCACAAACTGAAACAATCAAATTACACAGGAGATAAAGGTTTTAAAAACATCTTGGTTAGGTACGTAACCTCAGTTCCCTGAGACAAGAGGAACAAGAAATTGCATCACTAAGCTGACACATGGGGAGTGTCCTTCTACACAACCTAGTTGAAACCTTTCTACAATAATGCCAATTCTAATATTGGCTATGGTGTTTCAGCCCCACGCAAACACCATTCCATAGAATTTTCTGACTGAGGGACAAAAAGCCCATCGCTTGTAGTCTTGTAGTGCAGCCAGCTTATGCAGTGTCTTGTTCCCCTCATCTCAGGGAACCGAGGTTATATACACAAACGAGACGTTCCCTTATCACTCAGCATACTTGACATTGTGTCACTATGCTGATGCACATAGGGAACAGAGTCCCATTACACCCCACTACATAACATAACCTTCCAGAGAGGAAACATAACGCCTTAGTCCAGCGGGATGGCGACCGACATGAGTATGCCGCAAGTGAATGACCCTCATGGTTAGCCAGGAGGGGAACACTCAGAATATATATATGAACTATGGATTAACCCCTTCATGAACCCAGTCGGAAAGGAAGTTTATTTATAATGAAGAGCCTGTAACAGTTGTGTAAAATGACAGGGAGCTCATACTTAAAAAGAGGGGTATAATAATGTATATATTTGGCCAGTAAAATAGCAACCGCTCTAGACAGAGAGGACTTGTTTTGAGAGAGACATTATGTCTAGGTTGTAAAACTTTGCAATTGTGTTTTGAGAAGACCATTCTGCTGTAAAACCTATGTCTTGGAAGGACACACTGTTCATCCATGCCCATGAAGAGGCCACGCCTCTAGTTGAGTGTACTTTAACACCAACTGGGCAATTCGCACCCTGTGACTCGTAAGCCAGGGTGACCGTATCAACGATCCAGTGAGAAAGTTTTTGCTTAGAGATGAAAATTCCTTTCGTGCATCCTCCATAGCACACAAAGAGTTGGTCAGACAGTCTGAACTAGTGTGTACGCTCAACATATGAGTGTAGCGCTCGCAAAGGGCATAACAAATGCAAGGACTTTTCCTTATCTGAATTAAATGGAGGAGGGAAAAAGTCTTGAAGGGTGTGGTTATAACCGTAGGCACATAGCCAAAGCCAGCAGTAATGCGGTTTCGGTGCGTGATTCGCAGATATAATCGGCACATAAACTTTGGGCATAGCTCTGTGTCCGATCGCTCTTAACCTTTTAGCACGTGAGTTTCTCCTTTACTGATGGATCTCCCAGCATGAGTTCTTTAATGCGCACTGTAATTAAAATAAATCTTACCTTATACTTCACAGCAGTGGCACTGTAGGACAGATTATATCACAGCGGGTGCACTGAAGGTCAGATTATATATTATCAAACATATAATGTGGTTTTTAGATGTTTATAATGAATGATTATGATAGATAAGATGCAATCGCGAATGCACTTGCCGGCTATGCACGCCGCCATATTTTCGTTGCAATGCAAGATGGGATTCTGAGTTTGTTTTGCCATAGAAGCACACAAAAGGAGGAGTATAGAAAGTTCTAAAAACTTAGCCCCGTAAGTGGTTATGATGGAAGGAATGAGAGAAGGCTCGAGTGGACTGACTAGTCTGTATATTCTTTGACACCAGAAACATGGCCACAGCACTGCATCTAAACAGTGCGCTCCAACGGTAACGGCTTTATACTTTTATTTAGTGATTGTTTTAAAGTTTGTAACATATAATAATAATGCTATTGTGATGTTGAAAAGACTGTTTGAGCAGCTTTTTCATTATAACAACCGCTTCAGTTATTTTGACAACCGATTTAGCTGGTAAACAGCAGCATGAACTCAGATCACACCCGTTTGATCGTACGCGTCTGAGCCCAGCCTAGTGTAATCACACCGGTTTGATCGTATGTGCGAAAGGGTTAAGAAATGTATGAATTTCAGGAATGGGGAAGTTCACTGGGTCTTTGCCATGTGAAAAGCACCAATTAGTGAACACATTTCATTTCAGTGCGTAAAGGCATCTCGTGGACAGAGCTCTAGCCTATAATAAGGTGTTCATATCTGACTGAGCCAATTCTGGCTCGTCTGCTATGCTCCATTCAAAGGCCACACATGTAGGCTTCGCAGATCTGGCTGGGGATGCCAAACCGTGCCTTGTGTTTAAGAGAGAAGATCTTTCTTTAGTGGTATTTCCCATGGAGGCCTGTCCAGTATTTGTACCATCTCCAGAAACCAGGACTGATTGGGCCATTTCGGCGCAATTAACAGAACTGTTTCCATGTCCACTCAGACTTTACTGATGACAGAATGGAGACGTACCAGGGGAAATGCATACATGCTTTTTGCCGGCCATCCGTGGGCCAGCGTGTCATAGCGACCATATATATGCCACTACTGTTGTGTTGTCCGAACGAATCAGAATGTGGTGATTCACAATATTGGAATGAAAAGCTCTCAAAGCTAGAAAGACAGCTAGTAGCTTTAGGTGGTTGACATGTCACGGCCGTTTCGTACCTTTCCAGGTGTCGAAAGTTGGGCGTCCATCACACACTGCACCCCAACCTGTGTTGGATGCATTTGTGGTCAGCACTTTCCTTCTGAAAACTGAATGGTCTGTACATGCTCATTCATAAAAAGGTGATCTAAAAAGCAGCCTGTAACATGGTGCAATTGGTAAATGAAGTATGTGTCCTGCAGATCTATTGATGCAAATCTGTCCTGAGGACGGATGTGCAATAAGATCTGATTCTGAGTTAAAATTTTTAGTGGGCACGTCGCTAGCACACGATTCAAGCATCTCAGAACTAGAATGTGCCAAAGCCCACCGTCCTTCTCCAGAACAAGGAAATAACAGTTGTAAATCCCACTGTGTGTCGCAGTCTATGCATGCAACAACGGCACATCCTGTGGTTGGGCCACAGATTGTGGACTTGCCATGCATTCGCACAGTGGGACAGGCTTATTAATTCATATGAAACAACCTCTATTGCGAGAAGATTGCCTATTCCAACTCGTAAAACCGGCGCATCTTCGGTCGGATCCGTGGAAGACAGAACACCGTTGTAATGGGGCGGCCAAAATGCTAAATGGATCATATAACCATGTTCAATAATTTTTGAGCACTCAGTTGGAATGCCAATAAGAGCTCGCCAAGCATCCGCGTAACGGGACAAAGGGCAATTTGGTATGTTCATAACGTGATATAATGCGGCGCTCACCATTGGGAAGCGGTTGTGCATAACGTGTGGGCTTTGAAGTGAGAAAGCTCTTTATTGAAAAAGTGTGAGCGTCTCATGCATGTGCAACGAGCACTGTACTCTTTTTGTAATCTTTGTATGTTCATTACAAGATACAATGCGCCGCTCACCACTGGGAAGTAGTTGTGCAAAATGTGTGGGCTTTGAAGTGGGAAACCCTTTATTGAAAAAGTGTGAGCGTCTCATGCGAGCGCTGTATTCTTTTTGCAATCTTTGTATGTTCATACATGATATAATGCGCCGCTCACCATTGGAAAGCGGATGTGCATAATGTGTGGGCTTTGAAGTGGGAAAGCCCTTTATTGAAAAAGTGTTAGTGTCTCGTGCATGTGCAACTAGCACTTTACTCTTTTTTTGCAAACTTTATTGCACGTTTAATGTGAGACACAGAAAACAACATACTGAACAACATTCTGAACAACAATATTCCTTTCCTGACAAACAGCAGTGGGGAAGAGGGGAACAGCATTCTGTGTCAGGAGCGCTTTTGTGCACGTGGGTTTTTTTCCCGTTGGTGTGGGGCTTGCACAAAGGCGGCTGCCTTCGTTTGGGTCACGGCTTGCGTGGCTTTACCAGTGGCTCGGCGGCAACATTTGGCGGCGCTGAAGCAGCTGGTGTGGAGTTTTTAGCCCAGCGCTGGCCCGAGACAGAGAAGGAGCGAGCCGGTTGTGAAGAAGTACTGCTCTGTTCTGCGTAAAATGTCTCATAGCCTGAGTGTTTGGCTGAGAGTCGTGATGTAGTGCTCAGCAAAACTATTCACAGAGCCTCCGAAAAGGCCGGCTTGAGGCACCGGAGCATCAAATAGAGCGGCTTTTCCCACATCACGCATTTCCATGAGGGTCAGCCAGATGTGACGATCCAAAAACACCAGGTTGCTCGTTGACTTGCCAATGGCCTATGCAGTGATATTCGTGGCACGCAGCACTAAGTCCGTAGCGGTGCAGAGCTCTTTGAACGTCTCTGGATTGTAGCCTTGCTCGTCTATTTGTTTGAGGAGCTTAGCTTGGAAATTTCAACTAGGTCGTGTAGAAGGACACTCCCCATATGCATCAGCTTAGTGACGCAATGTCAAGTGTACTGAGTCATAAGGGAACTCTGCGCTCCCTGGCCACATCAAAATGAAACTGTGTTGTGCAGATGAATTAGGAATTTCTGTCATCCATCAACAGAATTATCTATTAAAACTATATATGCCCTCTCCAACAATTCATAGCATATTTTACCTATGGATGTGTGCTCGCTGCAGTGAAAAAAGGGGGCATTCACAGGGAATCACGGCAATTGCGGGGCTACCCGATATTTTGATGCTTTTGACGGGACGCTCATTTCATTACATCAACACAGGATGAAGAAATGTTCATCAACTGAAAAAAATATCTATCTATCTATCTGTCTGTCTGTCTGTCTGTCTGTCTGTCTATCTAACTTCACCTTACTCTTATCTTAAGTAAAACTTGCTCTTAGCAGTTTTGTGAATAGGTTTTAAGCAAAACTCCTAGCTAGGAACTCTTTGGAGATAGAAATCTTTGTGAAAATGGGCCCTGATAGCTACAGGTCACTATATCCATAATAAATCCATAACTAGATTGACCTATGATAGATTTCAAATAGATAGTTTGAAGATTCAAACATCCTTAAAACAAGATAAATGTAAATATTTTTAGAAGACAACAATAAATACCAATTTATTTATTTATTTTTTCAGTGGATAACTTCAGTTAACTGGCACAGCAGCGGAACACCTAAGTGTGTGTGTGTGTGTGTTTGAGAGTTTGCATTGTGATATCAGCCTCCTTGAGCAGACAAGTTTACCTACCTTGAGAGAACAGTAACCTGTATATTTGTGTTTGTATCAACTGGTTATCCCACAAGGGTGTATGCGAACAGAGTGATATGCCATTTATCAGACTCATCAGAGATGACTTTGTGCAGATACTGCACATTTTCCATGGAAATTAGTTTCCTGCCAGAGATGGACAGCCCTGACATGAGATGCGGCAGAAAGAAAAGAAGTAGAGAAATGCAATCCTGATGTAACAGCAACACATTGAACTGACATGCTCTGTTGAATGATGCAGTCTTCTTTGATCTCTCTTTTAACTCTCAAATGGGAATGCAAAGCATGCGCTGACCTACTCATTTTAGATTACAGTAGCTCTGAGGTCTGACTCATATGGCTTATTAAGATAAAAGGTACTAGCATTGATGTCTGTCTGCCTGTGTTTTTTTTTTTTTTGGTCTCATGCTACTGTATGAAGCCTAATAACTGAATGCATCATGACTGAGGCAAAAAAAAACAAAAAAAAAAAACAAAACAATGTCTTTGGTAAAATGTGCTGAATTAATTTAGAAAAGGAGAGCGAGAAATGGAGCTGTCCGATGTGTTTTTTCTTTAGAATGTTCTAGTAAAATGTCAGATTTTCCATAACAATGGTTAATTGATGGGTATTTTAGTAAATGGATGGGTATGATATCATAAACTATGAACTTGTAAAGGTCTGATTTTGTTTTTGTGTGTGTGTGTGTGTGTGTGTGTGTGCAGTCTGTGTGTTCTTGCATGTGTGAATTACATCTCTTTCAGCCTCACCCTTTGAAGGTTATTCACTCATGGAAACTTTCATCTCTCCATTTTTGCATCAATCCTTCTCTTTTCCTCATGTTTTCTTTCATCTCTCCATTTTTGCATCTTTCCTTCTCTTTTCTTCATGTTTTCTTTCCTTAGGTTTTCTTTTCCTTTCCTTTCCTTTTTTTTTTGTTTTTGCTTCCTTAGTCTTCATACAATATCTATCATCGCCTCTGTATTTTTCTTGCCTACCTCATTCTTTCCTATTGTTTTTCATCTTTTCTTTAATCGTTATCTTTCTATTATTCATCTACCTATCTTCTATCTTATGTTCTCTCTCACACACACACTCACACAAACACATACACAATCACACTTTCCCAGTTGTTGATGTGTTTTCACAAATTCTAATTTTCAAATTCGTTTTTTTTTTCATACTTTCTCATAGTATGCTTTTTTCAAGCCTTATTCGAGTTTGTCACTTTTCTTCTCTCTCTCTCTCTCTCTCTCTCTCTCTCTCTCTCTCTCCTCTCCTCTTCTTGTCTTAATAGGCTGCATCACTATGTACATCTCTCCACACCTCTTCGCTTTTCCCCTCTGTCCATATTTTGCCTGCATTTGTTTCTCTGCATAGACACTGTCTAAACATATTTGATAATTCTCATGAGGGATATAGTTTTCCTTCTCTCCCTTTCTCATAATCATTTTTACAGTATATCCTTCTCATTCACCCTCATTCTCATTTCTCCAATAGCACCCATGTTTTCAAGCAATAAAGTCTAATTGAGCCTAACATACTTAGAAAGGCATTTTCCCCAGTCTCAGCACTGTTCCACGACCATCAGCACAAGTTGTATGAGTTGTGAATCTGTGTGGTTTTTTTCTTTGTGCCCAAGCATGTGTGTGTGTCTAAAATGTTTTATCATCTGTATGTGTGTAAATGTTTTTTCCATATCCCTCATTAATATGTATTAAATAATGATAATAGTAATATAATATTACATTCAGTCCCAGACAAATGTCTCCCCTGTTTTCCCAGTAGAGAATACATCTTTAATTGCTGCTCTCCCTCACTCTATTTTTGTAACATGGCCTAAACAAAGACATAAAGTACCCCAAAAGAAGATATGAAGAACCCAAGTGCAGCACTATTGTAAACATAAGGATGACCAAAGGTCAATGACTCATCATGGACCATTTAACAGTGAACATTAACCAAGATATTTTGCCCATAGCACATTCAAGATTAGACAAACCCTAAGGAAAATACTAGATTATACACACACACACACACACACACACACACACAGTGTGTCTCAAATGTTGTACTATACACTGTGCACTTACATCATGCAGTATGCACTAAAATTTCAAAAGGTAGTGTCGCCTTAAATGAAACACTAGCATTTATTTTACTACATGGAAGCATTTGCCATTTTTTATTCAAAGGGAGTTTTAAACACACGTGATGTTTCGCTGCTAGTTTAAGTATGTTAGCCACCCTCAGTCCAGCATCTATCAATCATGCTGTAGATATTCATACAGTGTGGAATAATGCTAAAGCATTCAACTCACATTTGTACAGTGCTGTTTTCAAAGAAGTTTCAGTAGTTGTGACTTTCGTCATTATGACAATTGTTTTGCCAGGCCATCATAGGGCAAGCGGAAGAAGTATATCATGTAAATATGTGTAGTACTCTACGTCTCATTGCCTTTTTCAGTGTGAACTGTCACGATTTCGTGTGTTTTTGTTCATGTCTTTTATTTTGAAAACTAAGTTCTTTGTTCTTGCCTTGTTTTCATGTGTTTTGTTCTTATTGGTTCCTTGTCATGTTACTGTCATGTGACCCTCTTGTTCCACTATGTTTATTAGTCCTGTCGCTTCATTGGTCTATGCCACGCCCCATGCCCTGTCTCGCTAGGCAGGCCACGCCCCACATCCTGTCTCGCCAGGCCACCCCCACATACTGTCTCGCCAGGACACGCTCCACATCCTGTCTTGCCATGCCATGCCTTAAGGATGCATTCACTCTAAAGAGACTGATATACCTTTTTGGAAAAGGGGGCAGAGGCAGTCACAGGGAAGGTGACAGAGGGCATAAAAAGGAGGAAAGAGAGTTATGAGGCTTGAGATTTCATATCTGTATGTTGGGGCATTAATGTGTGTGATGCAATGCGAAAGTTTGTCACTTTTTTGTTTCGTATGGATTATAATTCATTTTTGTTAGTGAGGGTATGTATTCATGAGTGTTTGTCAAGGGATATGTAGCATTATTCATTGTCATTCCACACTCATGCACTTGTCTGTGTAGGTGTGTTGACCTGTGTATAGGTACATGTCAAATATTAAAATATTTTTCTGATATTAAAGCTAAATTTCAGTGCTTGTGTGGATCTGTTAAGTGGACTCTCCCTTAACAAGGACAAGATACATTGCGTACATCTGTCATTTGCACATCACGTCTCCCATGTCTAGTAACCTAGCAACCACTTGACACTTGGTCTCTTACCAAAAACAAGTGATGGTCAAAATTCCTGTCGTGAGTATTGGATATCTCAATGCAGTGCCTTTCTCTGAGAAGAGCACAGCTGCCTCGGCGGAGTGAATCACGAACAGCTAGGGACACCTGCTTCTCTCTTATCACATCAGAGTGAAGAGAGCGGACTGTGGGAACACAGAGCGCGATAGCATCACGCACTAGGTTTACTTTGCTCTTTGGACTCAATGGGTCTGTTACAAAAGTTAGTGAGCTGCCTCACTGTCTCCTGCCTAGATAGGCAACTATCTTCTATGGCAGCATCCTAACTGAAATGGAGCCTAATAAGAGACCGAAATGGAATACTATTCATACTGTAGGTAGCAACTCCACACGTCATTCAAATAGCACTCTTCATGCTTAGCGCACAGGAGACTCGACTCATAACTGATTTCAATACAGGTGACTCAAGAGGAGCGACATAATACTCTGAGCATAAATACACATAGCACATAAAAACATTTTGGGTAAAATAGTAATTTTTCTTTCATATTAAACTATTTTTTATTGATGCGTTACAGTATTGAATTAATTATAATGAGAAATCTTAGGAGGCATAATTGAGATACCTACCTTTTAGAACAGCCTTTGCTTTGGGAATGTGCCAATGTCTTCACTTGGTTTTAGAACAGACCCAATATGTAATAGAAAGTAAGGAAGACAACAAGCTCCAAATGGACAAAACAGGTTGAAAAGATATACAAGAACAAAGAGTGAGAGACAGTGAGAGAGAGAAGGCAAGAGATGAGATAGAAAGATGAGAGAGGTGGCCCAAAGGACATTTTGTGAATAGAGAGGGAGTGAGAGGCTGACAGATGAAAAATGGCTCTCCATCATTCTGGTCTCTCTGTTATTAATCATCGTGCTATGCTCAAAAATGACATGCCAGTCTTGATTTAACATTTGCTGTTTGTTTATTGCTTGTTGCCATAGTGTCGGGTTAATCACACTTAGCAGCACAACACATTAATGTTAATCACCAGTGAACCAGTGTGTGTGTGTGTGTGTGTGTGTGTGTGTGCAGGTCGCTGCTGGGGCAGTGCCACTGTCACTGGCCTCACTGGATGTTTTGCATTAACCCAGCAATCCAGCCACTAAACACTTCCACAAAATCCATGGAGACAAAGATGCAGTTTATGAAGTTTTATCATGCAAAGTGTGAAACTACAAAGAAAAGAAAATATACAAATATGAATTTCAGATATAAATTACACAGCAGGAACTATGATATATCAGTATTCTTAATACACAAGATAAAGGAATGATTAACAATTAAATGAATTTCTATGTTAACATCATAGATAAATATTTTGCAGATATGATGTGTAGATTAATGATGAAATGACAAATATGCTGGGGCATTGGTTAATTGACTGCTGTGTTAGCACAGAATTGCTAACTCAATCAATCATCACACATAAAACACCAAAAACATAAAGTGCTCATAATAATGAAAAAAACATTATTAAATTCACTTACATACACTGCATTTCAAAGGGCTTTTAAAGGTGAGATGGAGATGGATGACCGTAACCATGACAACTTCCTCTTAGAACAGGAAACTCAATTCACATTATGAGAGTGTCAAAATGTCATAATAAAAGTCATAACTCAAACTAAACTCAAAAGTCCAGCACAGCCACTCAGACTACACCATCCCTTAAACAGAAAGAGAGAAAAAAAAGCATCAAATAGATCAGTGAGGGGTGTGAGGGAGAATTAGAGAGCAAGAACAAAACTCTTAAAAACAAAGATTCTTTTTTTGTAGCTGAACTCTGTTTCTCATTTAAGGGATAGTTCACTCACAAATTACACTTCTGTGATCATTTACTAAGACTCTCCGTCTTAGTCACCTTTTATAATATACATAAGATGCAATGAAAGTGAATGATGACTGAGGCTGTGAGTCAGTTAACATTCTGCCTAACATCTCCTTTTGTTCACAGAAAGAAAGTTATATGGGTTTGGAACAGGGTTTGGGAAGCTACTTTGAAACCGTAGCATCCCCAGTTACAAGCTATTCAAAACTTAAAGTACTACAGTTGAACTACAGTCAAGATACTGTTTTTAAAAAGGTAGTTAGCTACACTACATGCTACTAGCAAAAAAGTAGCTAACTGCATTGAAGCTATTTTAAGAATAAATTATTTTCAGATATACAACTACACAGTGCTTAAAGTGGGGAAAAAAAGTGCAGGTACTCTCCTTATTTGTATTAGACTTGATTTTCTTTTCTTTTTTTAAGTAAATAAATTATACTGTGAGACTACTTGTTCACAACATGTTTATTTAAAAATATAAACTCCAATAATTACACCAGGGCTCTTCAACAAATTTCTTGCTGTGGCAATGTTATACAGATGAAAACTCAACTGGGCCAAACTTCTTTTCTGTATTTATCTTGCCTAATGTGCGGCAAGGTGGCTCAGTGGGTGGCACTGTCGCCTCACAGCAAGAAAGTCCTGTATTCAAGTCCTGGCTCAACTGGGCCTTTCTGTGTGAAGTTTGCGTGTTCCTCCAGGTGCTCTTGTTTCCCCAAATGTCAAAAAGACATGCAGTTTAAGTTGACTGGAGACCTTAAATTGCCTGTAGGTGTGAATGTGTATGTCTGTGTTGCCCTGTGATGGACTTGTCACCTGTCCAGGGTGTTTCCCTGCCTTCAGCCAGAGACAGCTGGCCATAAATTCTTTCTTAAGACTTGGCTGAAGAACAAACATTACCTCACACACTCAACTAGCAAACAGGTTTTGATTAACTCCATAAATAAAACATAGTCTACAATTTAGGGTTATTTGCTGAGGAAGAGCATTTAGATCTGCTTAAGTCTGTATCTTTGATAATACCAATCCACATAAGAAAACAATGGCAATCTAATGTAGAACTGCCTTTTTACACAAAATAAATGTAAAACTGAAAAAAGAGCACTATGTCTGTTCTTCCTTTTAAATTTGAATCCTCTCCTTCAATGAGGGGAAAATGTGCCTTTTCTTGTCCTGCACATATTGTGATATTGCACACAAGAGCCAGATGCTTTTGCAGATAATCATTAGAAATGGTGAACAAACTGATATGATGATGTTCAGGATTGTGAATGATGACACTCATCTGTATGAAGAACCAAACACCGTCAAGATATATGTATAGGTTCAGTGACACTTCACATAATCTTTTTACGAGCACTACAGAAAAGAATGGAGAGTAAAAAGCTAACTGGAACTGGACCACGGAATGCTTGATGACCGCTGCTGCTGTTGTTGCACATGTTGAATGTTGTTAAACTCACCGCTGAGTTTTCGCAGAGAGTGCTCGGATTTACCACGATTTTATCAAAATCATTTGGAAGGTCAGATAAAAGTGTTGGCGAGCCTCATCAAATCACTGACTTACATTAAATAAAAACATTACATCGTACTGGGAGACTCTGAGAAGTGATGGTACACAGGAAAAACTGCTGGTACTCTGTTGACTAAATTAGAAAAGTGCAGGTACTGCTTATCGGTGAGTTCCCGCCCACTTCAAGCACTGCCACAATATGATGAAATTGTTTAATTCTGCAATCAGTTCTGATTGCAAAATTCAATATCACCTAATAAATATTTATTCCCACATAAATCTTAACCATGGTTTTACTAGAGTAACCATATTTGTAGTAAAATAATAGAACAACAAAATTAACCATTAGTAGTAAAACCATAGGTACTAAATGTCAACTTCGTATTATTGTAGTAAAACCATGCCGTTTGTCCGCCAAAAAGCCATGGCTACTACTGCCATGGTTACTACAAAATCACTAAAGTAAAACCATGTTTTCCACCAAAAAAAAAACATGGTTACTACAATATTATTATAGTAAAACAATGGTTAATTTTCATAAGGGTTAAACAAATAGGGCTAATAAAACTACACTAATAAAACTAGAAAATACCCTACCTATATCTATTTTGAAATTTAGTGCAATTAACAAAATATTTTGTCTCAAAAAAGAAGAAAAAGTCCATTTAACCCTTTACCATGTACGATCAAACCGGTGTGATTACACTAGGCTTGGCTCAGGGGCAAACGATCAAACCAGTGCGATAGTTCGCTAGTTCAAATCCCTGGGCGTGCTGAGTGACTCCAGCCAGGTCTCCTAAGCAACCAAATTGGCCCGGTTGCTAGGGAGGGTAGAGTCACATGGGGTAACCTCCTCGTGGTCGCTATAATGTGGTTCGTTCTCGGTGGGGCGCGTAGTGAGTTGAGTGTGGATGCCGCGGTGGATGACTTGATGCCTACACACGCGCTATGTCTCCGTGTCAACACGCTCAACAAGCCACGTGATAAGATGTGTGGGATGGCGGTCTCAGGCAGCTGGGATTCGTCCTCTGCCACCCGGATTGAGGCCAATCACTACGCAACCACAAGGACTTAAAAAGCGCATTGGGAATTGGGCGTTCCAAATTGGGTGAAAAAAAAAAAATCCTTTCGCCTTTGTGCTACTGGGTGCGGCCGTTATCTCTCCCCACCGGATGGCCATGAGATCTGTCTTGAGTGCTTGGGTCGCCAGCACGCCAAGGAGGGGTCATGTTCTCACTGCGAGAACATGCCCATGACAACGTTGCGGTCATGGCTCTCTTCCTTCTTTGTGAAGCAGAGAACCACTGCGGCTGCTTCCCGACTCGGTCCGTCCTGTGTTGAAACTCAGGCGGCTGCGTCGGCGAGTGCCGCGGGCAATCTGGATGTGGATACGGGAGCGTTTCCGCCGGCTCAATTCCCGCGGACCTCCCAGCCCTCGGCACGCTTGTTCTGCCCGGTAGAGTTCACGAGTGAGGTAGGTGGTCCACCTCAGGGTGGATTTAATATCTCATTCGGGGCTCACGACGAGGATGAGTTTTCAGTTGCAGCATTGGTGGGTGGGCTTCTGCTTTCGGAAGCAGACGAATCTTCTGAGCTCCTGCTCTCGGGCAGTAGAGCTCAGGATGAGGTGGACGCTGAGTTGGCAGCCGTGCTTGCCCGGGCGGCAGCGAACATCAGGCTGGAGTGGAACCCTCCACCCTGCCCTGAGCGTTCGTGGCCAGATGATAGGTTTCTGGTCTTGGAGCGCGATTCACGATGCACCGCCCCAGTGCCCTTCCTCCCGGAAATGCATGAGGAGCTCGCGAAGTTGTGGAAGGCAAGTTTCTCTGCCCGTACACGTTTTGCCGGCTTGTCCACCCTAACTACCCTCGACGGCGGCATGGCTAAGGGATATGTCGAGCTTCCCCAGGTAGAGCGCGCTGTCGCGGTGCATTTATGCCAGCCACCTGGAGGAACCGACCAAGGCTCCCTTCCAAGGCGTGTAAGTTTTAAGTGTAAGGCTTACAACACTGCGGATCAGGTCGCTTCCGCCCTGCATGCCATGTTACATGTTAACCTCCCTCTGGTAGGATGTGGTCTCCATAGTGCTCTTCCTCCTGGAGAGGGAAGAGCACTTCCCCAGCGCTATTCTAGCAGGTGCTCGGTGGGAAATTACTTAATACAAAAATCAGGAAAGGCCCTAAGTGCCTCCTTCCACCCTTGTTGGGACCTGGGAGACACCTTACCTAACTCGCCGGAAGGTCACGACGTGGTCGAGCACTCGCTGCGAGGCACGCAGCAGCCTGCCCATGTCCACTCCTCCGTATCTCGTGACATGGTTCAGCACCTGCGGCATTTCGTATAGGAACCCCTAGTGTCACTACATCGACACAACGTCGAGTGAGTGACAGACAGGGAACGACTTGGTTACTGGTGTAACCTTTGTTCCCTGATGGAGGGAACGAGACTTTGTGTCCCTCCTGCCGCAGCGCTGAACCGACCGCTGACATGGTCGGGACTCTCTCTCAGCTCCTCAGCACAACTCTGAATGAGTGGTGCTCACCATCTCCTTTTATACCCGTATGTCCGGGGCGGAGAGTGGCATGCAAATTCCACTCGCCAATTTTCATTGGCCTTTTCTGAATAAAGCAAAGGTGACTGGGGCTCTCAAGAGCGAATCCCTAGTGTCTAATTTATTTGCATAAATACATCTGTTTCTATTAGTCCCAAAAAATATCTGCAGCAAAGATATGTTAGTTCATGTTTGTGAAACTAGGGTAACTGAGCTATGGGTAAAAAAATTTGAAAAGTGTATCCAGTCCGGATATGGACCACAGAGCGCTAATTGACATTCGCTGGGTGGTTTTGAACACACTGCTGAGTTTTTGCACATAAAGTCCTCTGATGTATCAGGCAGAGAAGCGCTTTTATTTAAATCGAGCCCTGTCCTATTGCATCAAGCTATAAAGCCCTTTTTGGATCTATTTGGGACCTTTATTTCCAACATCCTCTCAACACTGGTCACAACAACGAGATGGCTTTGATGTTTGATGTGATGTAAGTTACTTAAATATATAACAAATAAAATTCATGCCAAAAAAAATAAAAAAATAAATCGCACATGGTATTTGGTGAAAGAAATCATGTTATTTCAGAAAGACAGGAAAATAAAGTGGAAGCTGGAGTAGCTCTGCAGCATGTCAAAAATAAACCAGGTCTTCCGTTGACCACATCGAATGTACAGAGCTTCGTTGATTATAATGGGAGCAAGGTAACATTTGACATGTCACGATGCGCTGCTCACGTCCAGTCTAGAAAGTGTCCAGTCTTAGTGGACCTAAGAGAAAAGAGATGATGCAAAAATGTTTTTGTACATGGTGTCCCTACATTGTTCATTGAACTGATGTTCTTTTTTAATGTTTTATATAAAAGAAGATAAAACGTTGACATGTTGCATGTGTTTCTACCCATTAGAACATGAGCACAGGGAGAATTATCAGCAAAGATAAGGGATGAACAATGAAAATGTGAGGAAAAAGATGATGGAAAATATTGTAAAAGCACCAGCAAAGACAACAACATAAGTGACAGCAGGTCAGAGAACAAGAGACAAACCAAATGCCCAGAGAAAAACACTTTGGAAATGAAACTGGGAACAGATAGAAAACCAACACAGAAGGTTAAACTTTTTAGTCAGCTCTACAGTTTCATAATACTCTGAGGGGAGTGACAAAATTGACAGTGAATGAGAAAGACAGAAACTTCTGCTAAGATTTACAAATAGTTTAGTCATGATAACTCTCGGAAGGATTGAACATGTTAATGTGGGCATGACATATTGATAGGATATTGGTCTTGGCATACTAGATCTGCTGTGCTGCTCCTACTGCTGCTGCAGAGCAAGTACGGAGACTTGCTATTGCTAGAAAAGTTAGCATGTGGACATGCTGCTGCTGCTGCACAATTAGAAAAACACAAGACATGCTACATCGAGCATATATTACAGACATAAGCAACCCCCCTGTAGCAGATCTAGACTAGTGGAGCTGGGGTGGAGGTAGGTTTCAGAGAAAAACTCTCGAAGCGCTGCAGAGAAACCAGCTTATCTGCAAAACTGAACCATTTAAATGTTAGACAAAGAGAAAGATTTAAGTTGATTGGCTACTCGATAATAAGTCAGAGGACAAATCAGGTTGCACCATGCGAGCTGATTGGCTAACAGATAACAAGTCAAAGAACCTATCATCTTGTGCCGCATAGAGTTGCACGACTGAACTTTGGTCTTTTTTCTATGTGCACAAATCTTAAAAACCTGAATTGGCAAAAAATATATGTTTTTTGACTAATATGAGCAACTACAACTATAGAAAATAAAAATTTAGAACCACAAGAAGATCATGACATACACAATGAGATGAAAGAATGAGTACAATAAAGAAAGACTGAAAGTGAGAGTGTTACTGAGAGAGAGAATAGAAGAATATGGAAAAACTGCTGAGTTGCAATGTTGAACATATACAGTTAGAGAAAAATGAGCTGGACAAGAGTGAGTGATGAAGGAGGTGAATGAGGAAACGAGACAGAAAAGACAGAAAGAAAAAAACAGTGATGAGGTTACACAGGGTTTGAAACTCGCCTTGCATGGTGAGTGATCAGTCTATGAGGTTGGATCAAAGGTTTCTCTCCTCGTTAAAAAATCCCCGGCTGGCGACGTCATGTTAATTATTCATTGGAATCAAAAGTAGTGGCCATGAATGTCACTGATTTGCTTGCTGTGGTAAAATGTAGAGCCCAATTTATTATAGTCATGACACACATACTCTTTAGATAAACACCAACAAAACCATTTGCAATTAAATAGGCCTGTATACTGTACACAGTAGAGCACTTAAGAGCAGTTATAGGCCAAAGGGCCTAGTGAGAGTTACAGCTTAATCTTCTCTACGTGGGGCGATTAACTGTTTTTTGTGTTTGGGAAAAAGGGAGACTGGAGAGGTTGTATAACTGAATGAGAACAGAATGAGACATGGATGGAGAAGTGTAAAACACTGAGGGTGTAATACAGTCTGTGGAAAAAGATATAGGAAGGTAGAGGAGGGGAGAGAGAATGGGAAAGGATAAGGTGAAAAGGATAATATGAAGGATTTAGGAGGATAAAAATGTACCCGAAGAGGCGGACGAGAGAAGGTTGAAAGTTGAAAATGGAACAGGAGGGCAAAAGATGTAATGAATGTCTAAATAAAGAAGAGATAGACCCTCAACTTCATATCTTTCTTCCTCTCTTGCTCTGTTATGTATTTTTAACTGCTTGGGGGCATGTGTAGCTGAAGTTCAACTTGTCAAGCGAGCAACGTACTTAAACTTTGACTGCATAGAATAGAGACAGAGGGGTGTTAAGAGAAAAAGAGAGGGGGAAAAGAGATATGTAGAGAGAAGAGAAGGCTATGGTAATAGAGATGCAAGTATGGAGTGAGAGATAAAGGAGGGATGGAGGAAGCAGCGGAGGTGTAGTGACCTAGTTTAGAAACAGAGAGATGGTGTGTTTAATGGGAGAAAGACGAAGAGACGCAGGGATGGGTACATTGGCAAATGGCCATGTTGGATTTTCTGGTTTCCCTGGAGACAGAGGATGAGAAGAACACAGACGTTTGAAGAGATGCATACACACACACACACACACTTTCTCAGGCTTACTCATATACACACACACCTCGACTCAAATCTCTTTCTGTTTCTTCCTCTCAATCCAATTAATTCAAGAATGGTTAATTAGTGTGAACATTAAAATAACATTATTTCAGAAAGTCATTTTTGCATTCAGCAAAATAAAGAAGACTTGTACCTTATTTACATAGTAGTACTAATTGAGGGACACAGATACAAGTGAAATAGATAAGTGAAAATGCAGTTATAGATTTTAAGTGTTTTTGATTTGTGGACTTTTGATTCTGTTCGCAAAAAGCTGTTTGAAAATTAGGCTACTATTAAAATAACTCAATGCTTCAACAATGCCTTTTTTTGAGAATGTTATGAATGTTAGGGAAAGCTGTAATGTGATGGCCCTAGATGTTTTTATACAGTACCAAGAAAGTGTCTTAAAAAAAAAAAAAAAAAACTACCGACCCAATTACAATGGGTATTGCTAATTTAATTGAAATTCCAAAATTTATTGCAGTGCGTTCCTAGTCACAGTCTGCATGTGGGTTTCTGATTGGTAGATTTAGCTCACAGGAGGGAGAGCATGTGCGGTAAAATGAGCATTCTTGGTCGAGTTTGGGTATACAAGGATTGCACCAGCTGTGTGTAAGGTCTTATTTACACTGATCAGCCACAACATTAAAACCACTTACCTAATATTGTGTGGGTTCCCCTCATGCTGCCAAAACAGCGCCAATCAGCATCTCAGAATAGCATTCTGAGATGCTTTTCTTCTCACTACAATTGTACAGATGGCAGGTGGTTTTAATGTTGTGGTTGATCAGTGTAAGTTGGGATGTAAAGTTCAAACTAAGGGCTTAGTAATTACTTGTTAGTTTATAACTAAGTCATTACTTCATTTGGTTGCACCTGTTCTTAACGCATGTCTTAAGCTTAAGGTCATAAGCTCTCTGTAAATGTAAAGCAATGTAGTCTCATAACATGACGTTATTATAATCAATTTATTGATCCAGAAGCCTTCAAATTTGTAAACAGAAGTGTTGAAAAGCTGTGCATTTGAGATTTATTTTGTTGGTGTTGATGTGCAACCCTTTTTGTCTCACGTAAATGTCAGTGATAATAAATAATTTTTTTATTAAAATATGATACATAAAAAAATCTGTAAATATAATACATAGTATATTTAAATATGTAAATAATAGGCTAATATTCATGAACTATATGAAAAATGAATAAATAAATACTAACACAACAGACTTGAAAAACTGGCATTTATTAATTTTAATATCAGATATATTTTGTATCTGTTGAAACTTGGCAAGCCAGTGACACCCGACGACATACACAGGAAAGTGTATCGTTTAGATAGGCTTCCTATCCTTTTTTTTTTTTTTTTTTTTTACAATATTTTCTCTATTAAATGTCCACATTTGAATATCTCAAGGACTGGAGTCTGTCACACAAAACATTTATGTTATTCAATCAATTGCTTTTTTATTCCTTCCAAACCGCTACTCCTTGTCGGAGGCTTCCATGAATATTACGTTTAAACATATGGTTTAATGATTCAATGCTCAAATATTTAGATACGTATTTATGCTATAACAAGTCTAGTTGTTATGCACAACTGGTGCAACCGGCCTCCATGAGAAGGTGATGTGCTCTCTGCCAAAGTTTGTCTGTTTATTTCTTTAAAAAATAAAAAATAAATTACATTTTGAAAGACTTGGCATTTTCTCTGCAGATTCGCTGACTTTTTTGCGCTTTGCTGTGCCTCTTTTGTAGTGTCATTTAATGTTTTTTTTTTTTTTTTTTTTTCATTGATGTAGGCTAATCAATTTGGTCATAGCTAACTATTTGACTCACACTCAAACGAGCTGTCTGACAGTGTGTGATAGCCAGCTGCAACTGGTAAAGAACTCTGAGTGATTAGAGAGGAGTGGGGTTCCTGTAAGAGGGAGTTGATGGCTTACATAGGGGAATTGTGCAATGACATGACTACTATATTAGGAAAAGCAGATGATAGCCTACAAAACTGTTTTATTTTCATAGCTTTATTTACGTCAAGATTATATGTCATTCAGGGAGGCTTCAGCCTTTAATTAAGCCCAGGACAAATTAACATCATTCACAGCCTCACCATTGCCCGAAGCCCCCCTTTGACTGGGGCCACAAGAAAATTGCTTGGTTTGCTTGTCCTCTAGCTTCACCTAATTGTAAAGGGCTTCCTTTAGACAGTTTAGTCGACTAGACATTCAGACAACTTAAGGTTGTCAATTAAAAAAAATATGAAGTTTTGCGAATTGTTACTGAATATGGTTTTCACTCCTTTTCAGAGATCAGTTATTTAGGAAGCTTAACAAGCAGCTTAACAAGTAAAAAACACTGCACCTTTGTTGACAGAGGTTTCCAAACAATTTATAACAATGGGTCTCCTAAAAGACCCATATTTTGTCTAAAATAGCTAACACCTGATGTGTTAAAATGGTGCAAACTAGCACAGCCATTAGACACCAAAATGTTGCTATGGTCAGTCATCACTATGTCAGCCATCTTAAGTTTGGGGTAGCAACTCCTTTATTCCTTATGCACAGAAAGCAATAACTTGGGATTCGCTCCTTTAAATACATGTGATTGTCACTCCCAAAAGTGGATAAAATGTTTATTGGTTGATGACAGAAGAAATGAAAATATGTCATTAGTACATTATAGCCTTTATGGTTGAATTCAATGTGTAGTTGTGTAGTATTGGAATTAGTATTATTAAGTACTTAAGTAAATGCACATTAAAATAAACACTGCAATATAATGTAAAGCACACATTTTCTTTCTTTCTTTCTTTTTTTTTTTTTTTTTGAAAATGTTAAATAATTTACCTTACTAGTAAGTGCATTATATAGAGTTAATTAACAGAGGTTCAGGGGGAGCATGTTCATTTTAATCTGACAAATCACAGCCCGTGAGCAGGAGTATATAAGCTGCTGCTTACCTGCTTCCTGTGACAACTCTCCTGACATGAGAGTCTTTCCGGCATTCGGCCCGCTCATTGCCCATGAACAGACCCAGGCAGCCAGATCATCAGATGCAACTTCGCTGCAAAGCATCCGGCTCCATCAGAACTGCTCTTCCATCCAAACAATCTCGTTATTCAACAGAAGCTATATATATATATATATATATATATATATTTAAATCAGAAGTCCTCCCGTTTCAATCGCAGCATAGCCCTCTCGATCAAATGCCGCACAAGCTCATCCACTTCCTTGTATCATGGCCTTTTCCCTCCGAGGCGATCGATGGGCTTTCTGTTTCAGACACAGAGTGGCCCCTGTTCGAATGCATGCTGGGCTTACCCGTTCGAATGCCATGAGGTCTCTCTCTCTCTCTATAGAGCAGTCTCCCGTTCGAATCGCATTGTGACCCCTCCCTTTTGAACGCAGCGCAAACTTAACCCTCGTTCTCATTTTCCCTGTTCGATTGCTTGCTAGGATTACCCGTTCGAATGCCGTGAGCTCTCTCTTTTCATAGAAGCAATCTCCCGTTCAAATCGCAGTATGCCTCCCTTTCGAACACAGCACAAACTAACTCTCATTCTCACCTTCCCCATTCTAATGCATGCTGGGCTTACCCGTTCAAACGCCGTGAGCTAAACCTCTCTCTCTTTAGAACAGTTTCCCATTTGAATCGCAGTGTGAGCCCTCCCTTTCGAATGCAGCACGAGCCAACTCTCATTTTCACCTTCCCTGTTCGCATGCCGTGAGCCCATCCACTTCTACGACGAGTAGTGGTCTCTTGTTCGAATCTCAGCGTAGCCCTCTCGACCAGCTATCGTACAAGAACACACCTTCAAACAAACGCGTAAAGCACTCCCTCTATACAGATTTTGGGGGGAAGAACAATTCAGAAACATCCGCCAAGCTAATTTACCAAATAGAATAGGCTTGCTGTCCTAAACATTTCCTGCCATAGTCATGGCACCGATCTTTCATCTTAACGCCTTTTTGGGGGTAATCAGGACTCAAGTCGAGTCTTGAGCTCCGACCCCTCCAGTATACGGAGAGCAAGCCAAATACGTTTACTGCTTCAACACAAGATTGCATTAACATACGAACTACTGAAATGGAGTTAATTAACAGAGGTTCAGGAGTAGCATGTTCATTTTAATCTGACAAATCACAGCCCGCGAGCAAGAGTATATAAGCTGCTGCTTACCTGCTTCCTGTGACAACTCTCCTGACATCCCACCTCCACCCCATCTCCACATATTCTCTAGATTCATTATCTAAATAAGTAAAGTCTGTGGGGGTACTTGAGTTGAGTCTCGAGCTCCGAGCCCTCCAGTATATGGACAGCAAGCCAAATATGTTTACTGCTTCAACACAAGATTACATTAACATACGAACTGAATTGTTCATGGTCAGCATTTAAAGAAAACAGTTATTTTAATGTTATCAGTTTCTGAATGGCATTTTTTGTTAGCTTCATTTAGTTGCTTTAACACTTTTTTATGAAACATTTCTTCATATGACTGCATTCAATGCCAAAGCAATTAATTAATTGTATAGTTTTATTTGGTACAGTGTTTTTATTCAGTTGAACTATTTTAGGCTGTATCATCTAAAGCTTGACAGAGCTCTCTCACTCTCTCTCTCCCTCTCGCTCTCTCTCTCTCTCTCACACACACACACACACACACACACAGGCTCAAGCCCATGCTCTCAGATATCTCACATATGATGGCAGAATTTTAGACATGCATGATTAGACCCCTTAGGTGCCCATCTGCATGACAGTGTAAATTACAACCCCTATTTTCCATTTGCTTCCAGTGTGTGTGTGTGTGTGTGTGTGTGTGTGTGTGTGTGTGTGTGTGTGTGTATGTTTTTTTGTGTCTGCACGTGCTTGCGTGATAGACAGGTTTACATAATTATTCCATGGAATCACTACCGCTCACTGTATACACTCTCATATCCCAGCACTGTGGTATGGGCCTGTACAAGATAGAAAGCAACTATGATGTCAATTTGTCTATTAAACAGTACTCTATTTCCTAACTAGACTGTAACTGAAGGTCTTTGGCATGAGAGACTGCTGTATTGATGATTCAGTTTAAGATCAAGGCGATTTTCCCCTTTGTTCAAGAACCACTTACAAGTTGCATTTTCTGCCAATACAGCATGTATTACATGGTATTTGAACCCAACCATACAACAAACAGAGCAGCAATGCCTCTCTAATTTTCCTGATTCTCTCTCTCTCTCTCTCTCTCTCTCTCTTTTTTTTTTTTTTTTTTTTTTTTTTTTGGCTGTCCCCTGTGGTGCATGGATACAGTATTTTCTGAAGGAAAGAGAGTGGAAAGAGCACAAGTAAATCATTTGCTAGCACCATTAGAGTGCATTGAGAGCCTCTTTTTTATGTGTGTGACCCTAATTGAAGGAGCAGAAGGGATTATATTTAATATGTTGTCAGAGATCCTTTTTCACTGAAATATTCAAATTATATTTTAATTTTAAAGACATTATATCAAGTAGGGGGACAAATCTACAAGACATTTGAGTTCCCTATCTGTCACTCACTTGACGTTGTGTCAATGTAGTGACACTAGGGGTCGCCCATGGGAGCTCCAAACACCTCTGATCTTTGAGAAAAGGCCAATGGGAATTGGCGAGTGGAATTTGCATGCCACTCCCCCAGAGTATAAAAGGAGCTGGCTCGCAACCACTCATTCAGATTTTTTCTTCGGAGCGAGCAATTGTGTTTCAACGAGCAGAATTCCTCTGCCGGTTCATTCACCACTGCATGCTGTTGGATTTACGGCGGATTACAGTGGTTTCTCCCCCTCGTGCACCGATTGAGTGCAGAGAACGCCCCTGGGCGCTTCGAAAGCCTAAAAGAGTATATATTCTTGCAAATAAAAGAGTATATTTTCTCTAAAAGAGTGGCACTGACAGAAAGCTTTTTAAAGATGACTTTCATCTGTGTATATTTCTTGGTTGCGGTCGTTACCTCCCCGCCTCTGACAGTCACAATCACTGCCTCGCGTCCTTCAACCTATGGGTATGAGACTGTGTTGGTTAGCACTGGGGGCGATTTGGGGACCCTAATGGGAGTTGTTCCACCGGGTAACCCCCCATGGACCTCCCATTCCCCAGTTCGCACGTTTGCTCCGGTCGAGTTCTGGGATGAGACTAGCGGCTTGCCTCAGGGCGATTCGTGGTCTCATTCGGGGCTCGCGAAGAGGATGAGCTCTCGATCGCAGCATCGGAGAGCGGGCTGGTCCAGTCTGATGCCGAAGACTTGGCTGGGCTCCCACCTTCGGGTGCGGTCGCCCAGTCTGAGGCCGATGCGGCCCTGGCGGGCATGCTTGCCTGGGCGGCTGCAAGCGTTGGGCTGGATTGGGACCCTCCACCCTGCCCTGAACCCTCGTGGCTTGACGATTGGTTCCTGGGCTCAGAGCGCCGCTCACGGCCGTGCCCTGCCCCGGTCCCATTATTCCTGAAGGTGCATGAGGAACTCACAAAATCGTGGTAGGCACCTTTCACTGCCCGAACCTGGTCTCTGAGCTCCTCCGCTCTCACTACCCTCAATGGTGGGGCTTCCAGGGGGTACTCGGCGATTCCCCAGGTGGGAAATCAGTTGTGGTGCACCTGTGCCCGCAAAACTTACGGCTGTAAGTTCACGTCGTCACTGGTGACTAGGGATCGCAGTGCTGCTGGACAGGATGCCTCCGCCCTGCACACCCTGGCTCTCCTGCAGGTGCACCAAGCCATGGCACTGAGAGAACTGCATGAGGGTAGTTCTGACCCAGGACTGATGCAGGAGCTGCGCTCAGCGACCGATCTCACCCTCCAGGTGATGAAGGTCACAGTGCGGACTCTCGGGCAGGCGATGTCCACCTTGGTGGTCCAGGATCACCACCTATGGCTCAACTTGGTCGAGATGAGGGAGGCTGACAAGGTACGGTTCCTTGATGCCCCATCTCCCAGGTTGGCCTATTCGGTGACACCATCAAGGACTTTGCCCAGCAGTTCTCGCCGGTTAAGAAGCAGACAGATGTCATCTAACACATCCTGCCCTGGCATGGATCAAGATCCTGCACCCCATCTGCTCATCAACAGGAGCGTCCCCCTGCAGCAACAACATCATCTCCGCCGCAGCCCAGGCTGGAGGCTGGCCCTGGCGTAGAGCCCCCTGCAGGAAGTAGATACCCCTCGTCTCATGGCCTGCCACCAAGAACCCTAGCAAGACTTCTAAGTGCCCCTGAGATGGGCAACCCAGGGACAGCGGCGGTCACGAGACATACGAGACAGCTCCAGCACTGGCTTCAGACTCGAGTCCCGAGATGGGCATGGCACCACGGCACACATTGCGTGGTCATCACGCCGATCTGTCGCCACTTGTTCAGCCCTTGGACGGACCTTGCATTTCTGTGGGCAGGGGTCCCCTTAGTGCAAGTGTCCAGGCATGTCGTGGTTACGACAGATGCCTCCGAGTGTGGCTGGGGCAGCATGTGCAATGGGCAAATGGCAATGGGCAAATGGCAACAGGCTCCTGGACAGGGACTGCATTGGCATATCAACTGCCTTGAGTTGCTGATGGTATTGCTCACCTTGCGGAGGCTTCAGCCATTGATCCAGGGCAAGAACGTGTTGGTCCAGATGGACAACACAGCGATAGTAGTGTACATCAACCGCCAAGACATCGCATGTCGCAACTCACCCGCCGTCTCCTCCTCTGGAGTCAGCAGCGACTCAAGTCGTTGCAAGCCACTCACATCCCAGGCGACCTCAACAGCACAGCAGATGCGCTGTCGCGGCAGGTTACACTCAGGGGACAGTGGAGGCTCCACCCCAGGTGGTCCAGCTGATTTGGAGTCGATTCAGTCAAGCGCAGGTAGACCTGTTTGCTTCCGGGAATCTTCCCACTGCCCGCTCTGGTATGCCCTGACTGAGGCTCCCCTCAGCACAGATGCACTGGCACACAGCTGGCCCCGGGGGCTGCGCAAGTATGTGTTCCCCCCAGTAAGCCTACTTGCATGGACCCTGTGCAAGGTCAGGGATGACGAGGATTAGATCATCCTAGTGGCTCCCTACTGGCCCACCCAGACTTGGTTCTCAGACCTCACACTCCACGTGACAGCCCCTCCCTGGTGAATTCCCCTGAGGAGGGATCTCCTCTCTCATGGGATGGGGCACCATCTGGCACCCACGACCAGACATCTGGAATCTCCATGTCTGGCCCTTGGAGGGGACACGGAAGACCTAAGTGGCCTACCACCCGCAGTGGTAGACATGATCACTCAGGCCAGGGCTCCCTCAGTGAGGTGCCTGTATGCCTTGAAGTGGCATCTGTTCGCTAAGTGGTGTTCTTCTCGGGTCGGTGCTTTCCATCCTGCAGGAGGGGCGGCTGTCCCCCTCCACCTTGAAGGTGTGCATGGCCACTATAGTGGTGCACCACGACGCAGTTAGCGGTAAGTTTCTTGGGAAGCACGACCTGATCATTAGGTTCCTTAGAGGTGCGAGGAGGCTGAATCCTCCCAGACCGCGCCTCATCCTCTCATGGGATCTCTCCATGGTCCTGCAGGGCCTGCGGAGAGCCCTGTTTGAGCCCCGAGTCAGTTAAGTTAAAGGCGCTCCCATTGGAGACTGCCCCCCTGACTGTGCTCACGTCCATCAAGAGGATTGCGGACCTGCAGGTGTTCTCTGTCAGCGACACCTGCATGGAGTTCGGTCCGGTGTACTCTCACATGATCCCGAGACCCCGACCGTGCTATGTGCCCAAGGTTCCCACGACCCCATTTAGGGATCAGGTGGTGAACCTGCCTCTCTCAGCTGCCCCAGGAGGAGGCAGACCCAGCCTTGTTGTTGCTTGTCCGGTGTGTGCTTTGTGTATCCAATACCTTCGAGATTCTACAATCTCTGGGTTGAGCCGGTTTCGTCCCGTGTGTTGTCAGGTATGAACAGGTAGGTATACGGGACAACTGGCCGGGTGTACCGCTTGCGTACAGCACCTTTCCCCTCCTGGAGAGGGAGTTGTGCACTTTTTACCCCCCAGCTGAGTTCACGAGACCGTGGACCCTGGATGTCTTTCCTCCTTAGCCCTGCGACAGGCGAATTCATAGAGAAATTAGATGCTGGCCCAGTACTTGTGGTAGTAGGCCCTGTAATGGGGTAGGTGCTCCACATGCGCTGGTTGCCTGCGAGTAACCCTGTGTGATGTATCTTCTGCGATACTGTTTCTCTGTTGGTAAACCCGTGTCTTCCTTGGGCAGAGTCCCCTCTGCCACCAGTCGCCGTGTTTGTTTGTAGAGCTCCATCCTCTCTGGGTAGGACCTACCATGGGGACTTCTCTACATGCGACACTGCCGACAAGACTCAGTAAGGCCATGTGATGTATTTCCACACCCCTTTGGGCAGGGTGTGATCTCCGTGGTGTTTTCCCCTTGGGAACATGCTGCATCAAGCATTATACAGTTATACATACACACAATTTCCCAACAAATCTACACAAATTCATAACTCAAAACACAAACCCCCAACAATACAGATCTACCAATAAGGCTTGTGTACAGTTGCTTTTCCGAAGAGCCATATCCACAAGTGTATACTAGCTAAGTGTGTCTGGGCCAGCTTGGTCAAAAGGTGTAACACTAATGAACCTAAATTTCTATGTGTGTCTGGGCATGCTTGGCCAAATGGCTTAAACAACTAGTCACCTGGGCCTGTATTCACAAAAAATATTAAGGCTAAATGTAGCTCCTAATGCTGAAATTTAAGAGCAACTCTTAAAAATGTGGGTGTGTCACTCCTAATTTTAGGACTCGTAAAATGTAAATCTAAGAGAAATTAGTGAAGCATTTTAATGATAAAGTAGCTCCTAAACCCACGACAGCTTAGAAGTCATCCTGAGGACTTCTAAATCCCTAAGAGTGACTGACAAACAATTCGAAGCATTTCTGCAGCCGTATATCCACATTAAAAACATTGTATTCGAATATCATGACATTGACCGTTTAGAAGTATCGCATGAATCACAATTGTTTCAATGTATTTTAATATTATAATATTGTAAATATTATAAATATAATGTTGACATTGACCTTTAAAAAAGGTATCGTCTGAATCACGAGTGTTGTTTCCGTTATTGTATACTTAGTTACCTCTCCCACAAACCAAAAAAACCCAATTACACCAGAGATAAATGTTTTGACAACTCAGCGCTCCCTGGCCACAGGCAAAATAAAACTGTGTAGCGTGGATGAATTTGGAATTTCTGTCGGCAGAATTGCATCAACACAGGTTAAAGAAATGTTCATCTACCAAAAAAAAAAAAAAATCTGTCTGTCTGTCTGTCTGTCATTTTCTGTCTTCACTGACAAATAGAGGTTCCCTGTCTACCAATCGCTATGGCCGATTTAAAGAGCGCGTTCATTAAAGGTACATAATTTATAGCAACGAGGTCAACTCCGCCTTACTCTTATCTTAAGATTTCCTTAGTAAAACGTGTTCTTTGCAGTTTTGTGAATAGGTTTTAAGCAAAAAATCCTAGATAGGAACTCTTTGGAGAACTCCTAGTAGCAAGTTTAAAATCTTTGTGAAAACGGGCCCTGACTTGTAATGTTTATCTGGACCAGGATAGCCCAGAATTTATTTAGCTAGTGACTTAAACTAGTAAGTATGCTTGTTTGTAACTATTTCTACTTTAAAATTGTTTTGTTGGCTTAACCTAATGTATTAAGGTTAATTCAGACATTTTCAACAAATTCATGAATATATTCATTATGTTAAATATATAATAATTTTACTTTAATCAAACCAGTTCATTTTAATGTTACCACACAAATATTATTTTAGGTTAATTTTTGTCAGTGTATGTATGTATGTTTTAAAAGTTTGTCCACTTTTGAAAATGTTTCTATTTTGTTTTATGTAATAAAGTTTATTTTTCATTACAAATTACATTATCAGCATAAAATTGAAAAATTGGTTAAAACCTGATGATCCATATTATCCAGCATGATTTGTGAATGTTCTATAGAGCACCATGAGTGCATCAATGAAAGTAAGGAAATCTGACCTTTTGTACAAAAGGAGTTAACAAAGTTAATGACACAAATGTGCTTATTTGATTAGTGACCTAGAAACAGTGGAATCTTAAATATTTCTTTAAAATTTTGATTTTCTTTATTATTCATTTTATATAACACAATTATCAAAAATTATATATTAAGCTAATTTCTTCCATTATCAAAGTGATTCTAGGCTACAGTTTTATGTGTTAAATGTGTGAGCATGTGCAAATGTGAGTATTAGACTCAATGTCACTTTGTGCATTTGTGCTTTCTTTAATCAATAAGATCAATAGTGTCTTTTAAAAAGGTTGATAGGCATGGGTTCAGAGACTAAACGGTAAGTAAAATGTGCTTTCAGAGAAGTGTGTGTGTGTGTGTGTGTGTGTCTGTGTGTGTGTGTGTCTGTGTGTGTATGTCTGCTTGTGGACCATTTGTGAACATTTAATTGGCATTAAATTGCTAGAAGTGAATGAAGTAGATTTGGCATCCTCTGAGGAGAAGAGAGAAGAAAAATTTCAACAGAGAATGAATGACAGAGAATTCAACCCAGTCTCATGAAAATTTGCACATATTTTACGAGTTCGCTATTCCATATGATTTCATACGAGTTTGTTCGTATAAATTTGTAAGATTTCATCACGTGCAAATGCCCGGATGTCTAATGTGGAAGTAAGTGCGAGTTTTGCGCATGAGGCACTGAGGACATGCTTATTAATATTATGCCCTTACCCAAACCCCTTATCTAAACCTAAGTGATCAACAGAGTGTGTAAACATGATAGGAAGCTGTTGTGTGTAACTGTTGCATATTAGATGGAAACGACGTCCAGCGACGTCATTGGCTGAAGTGAAAGTCATACAAATTCAAACAAGTGCAGTCGTACGATATCATACGAATTAGCCAAATTGAGAAAAGTCGTATGAATCCTTACGATTTCGCCGTGATAGTGTGTAGGATCATTTTAATGGAGAATTGTGAAGGAAGAGGGATAAAAGGACAGTAAAGAATAAAAGGGAGGTGAAACCTTTGGTGTTGAAATATGTAATAATGAATGTAACTTACACCATGCTACTCGTATGAAAGCTAGATTCTTTATAATGGTCAGTTTCCTCTTGCTAAGCATTCCTCTGATTATGAAGACACAGACTTGAGAGCAGCCTCTTATGGATTTTAGACATCACTAATCTAGGTACTGTAAAGTCTGATCATTGAGCCTTAATGATATCCAAATTAATGGATGATTGAAGATAGACCATCTCCTTGTCTGCTGTCTTTCATTGATTCTTTTTTTTTTTTTTTTTTTCAATAAATAAAGTGCTTTCAGCAGCATTATTGGGGTGCGATTATTTTGAAAATGTGTTAAAGGACATGACTTGTATCCTCCTATACATAGTCTGCAGCATCAGACCCATCATCTGAATCAAATATTTCAGAAGTGATGTAAAATCCTTACCAGTTCTGTTAATTTCACACATACAGTGCCAATATACCAAAATATATAGAAATAACTAAACAAAAATACAGTTTTTGAGATGATTTGGCAGCAATTAAGCAGTTACACAAAAGTGAAAGCAGTGTTTAAATATCCATTCCTGCTTTTGATATCATTTCTTTTTCTTTCTTTTTTCTTTTCTTTTTTTCTTTCTTTTTTTTCTTTCAAATGATTGTCTAAACATGACTGAGAATGACCTTACCAAGACCTGGCATACATGGCTATGTAATGTGATTATTTTGTAGTAATATGTACCAGAGCAGGCTGATTACAGTACAGAATAAATAATGCAAGCATGCTGAGACTCACAACGCTTTGCAAAGCACAGCACAAACAAGATAAGAACATAACTATGAAATTAAAATTGAAAACATTAACGCTTCATTAAAGTGTTCCTTTAATTGCAGCTTAAGCTCTTGATTTTCGTGTGTGTGTGTACAAGTTTGCACTATTGTATATTCTGTAACAGTATGCTTGTGTTCTGGCATTCAAATGCACATGCACACATTCTCTTTACTTCTAGCAGTTCTTCTCATGGTCAGACTTTTTCCTCTCTCCCATCTTTCAACAGGTGTTTCGCAGTGGAGAAGGTATGGGCATTCGTCTGGACAGTGCCTCTGCTTTTCAGGGGGCCATCATCTCCCCACACTATGATTCACTGCTGGTCAAAGTCATAGCTAGTGGCAAAGACCTCCCCACCGCTGCAACCAAAATGCACAGGGCGCTTACCGAGTTCAGAGTCCGTGGTGTTAAGGTAGGTGCACCCTTAGCTGCATTATGTCAAACTGATTGGTTCATTGGGTTACCATAAAAAGGTTATTGGTCTAATGGTTCATTGTTACCCTCAAGTCACATGCTTGTGTGTCATACTGTACATACATTAAAGTACTTTTGATCATATATCTATGCTGAAATGTTGTGTAGGGCACATACTGTACATGTAGCCCACATGAAAACATGCAACTTTCACAGCTGTATGGCACTCCGTAAAGTTATTATCAAAATACTTTTTTGTCACATGTTTTTCTGTTGAATTTAATGATTTGTGTTTACCTTGTCAGCTGAGAGCATATTTAGTCTTTGAGGCTCCATGAGTTCTAAAAGCTTCTACCTTATTTTGTATCAGGCGAAGCCTTTGGTTATGTAGCTGTTTCAGAAATCCAAAGAAACTCAGGGGATCAGAGGTTTCTAAGACATAAATGTGTGTTTTTTATATATATATATATAGAGAGAGAGAGAGAGAGAGAGATCTGGCAGTGCCTCAACAAACAGTTACCAAGGACAAACAGATATTACAGGGGAAAGTTACATTTTAAAAGACAGTTGACCAATAATGAGGGCTTTCAATTATTTTTTTACTTGAAAATTTTATTTTTTTATTAAATTAATTACATGCTACACTGATTAGTTAATCCAAGTAATCGAAATTAATAGCATATTTCAATATTTGCTTAGAAAAGCCCCCAAATTAAGATAAATATAAGACATTACATTTCTGTGGCAGATGAGACACATTGAATAGACATAACAAAAATTGGCTTTATAAGCCAATATAATGTATGTTTTATCACTGGCCTACAGACCACAGTAATATATTTTGCAATTGTATTTTGAGATTTGAGTCTGTCTCAGGTGGTTTTATGGACCGTGCACACAGAACGTGTTTAGAAGAAGTTTCAGTAACACTTTCTATGAACCCCATATTTATAATGATTTGTAAAGGCATTATAATGCATTAGTAATGTCTCATAATACACTTTATAATATGTTATAACTACACAATTATAATACATTATAATACTTACCTATGCATAGTTATACCTTAGAGTATAATGCATTATAACACAAGCAACATCCAATTCTATCTGCAGAAGTTGTAATGTATGATATATGTGATATAAATAATAGGTATGCTTTAAGTCACAAGTAAAGTGACAAAAGCACTGTATATTCATAAACATCCATAAGATATTTTGAAGTGGTTATAAGAAATTACAAGTCATGCATTACACATGCACAAAATACAAAATAACACAAATTTCATGTAAATTCTGAGATATTACGAACAACACTTGTAAAGCTACAAGGTTAAAATTGATCAGAAACTCTCTCTCTCGAAACAAAAATGTGTATGTTGATCACATGTAGACAATCTTATTGGGTGTAAAAACAATTTAAAAAAAATGTAACTGATTCTATACTGGACTCTATTCAATAAACTTTAATGTGTGTGCATCTTATTTGGAGACTTATTTTATAAATATCTTCCATTATATAAGTTTGACTTGTGATGAATTGCATGTTACAAGTTTATGTTATGGCTGTTTGTGAGAAGATATTGCTTTTGTAACTTAAAGCAGGCAAAGACCACTTATAATATGATCACATCATAAATCCTTTTGACTGTTTACAATATACAGCACTTATACGATTAACTTTATTAGCTTCATCTGCATTAAAATTGGATGTTGCTTATGTTATAATGCATTATACTCTAAGGTATAACTATGAATAGGGGAAGTCTTATAATGTATTATAACTGCAGTTATAGTTATTTATGAGAAGTCATAACGTATTATAAGGTGTATTATGAGACATTATGAAAGCAGGATAATGCTTGTATAATACCTTTACAATGCATTATAAATATGGGCTTCATAGAAAGTGTTACCAAAGTTTCAATTTAAAAGTTGTTTGAAAAACACCTCTTGAGACCCCTGCATTCTTTGTGCTGCATCTAGCTGCTTATGAATGGCTTATTATTCAATCTGTGTTGGCTGTTCTTGGTAAGTGGGGAGGTGTGTTACCTTGGGGCTGGACTGAACGCTGACTGCATAGGTGTAACTTCAAGATTACAAACTGCTCCAAGAAAATTCCCTATTACGGAATTTCGGAAAAAAAAGGGTCGGAGGCATGATTAATTGTTACATTTTTAAGACATTTTTTAAAACAGTAAATTAATGTGTTAAATTGTAAACCCTACAAATAATCAATCCTGGAAGACAGAAAGTAAGTTAGACCTTTTAGTTGCGGACAGAATGTTCAGGATATCAAAGGCATTTTTCTGGGTGCATTTCCTGTACAACAACGTAAATCACTGCTTAACCACTAAAGTATGATGCATAGTTGGAGAAATTAACTAGCTGGTCACGACTGTTTCCTGAAACCATACTAACTATATCCCCGTCGTTAAGCTGTCGTTAGTGACGTTATGCTGTGGGTTGAGTAATAACTTCTGCAGATATCAAATTATAATAGCTCATTTACACGTACTCCAGAAAACTGTTTAATGCGTGAAAGCTGCTGAAGACACGAAAGCTGCATGCTATCTAAATGCAACAGGTACATTGCACTGCAATAGGGGTTTCCCTTTACATCAGACTTTGGGGTTCCCCCGATGCACTTGAGCACATCCACACATGTGCACTCTTCAGTAAGAATGCCACTTTTGTATTAACATGGACACATAAGCCGTGTTCTCCGACAGAAGATGTGTGTGTTAAAGTGCTTTCTCTTAACAGCCTTAAATCCCTTAAACAGGTGCATCCACGTTTATGTGGCGTTTGAACATTCAAACCCTGGAATAAACCGTTTTCTTAAGCGCATGTAAACGTTGTCAAAGTCTTGACAGAATTAAAGATATATGTGAAATATAGAAGCCCCAGTGCGGTCAAATGATGTCCTCACAGCAAACTAACAAGGAAATGTAAGCATAAGCGTAGTTCCAGCAGGAAGATCTCATGATTTATTCAATCAGGCATCCAATCACACTACAGCCTCCACTTTATAAAACCCCTCAGCTGTCTCTCATTGTTGGCATACTTCCGTTGTTTTCACCCCCATTTGCACCAGTTTAGGTCCCATCCTGGGCAGGGGTAAGCTCCACTCCCCCGCCGTCATTGCAGGATCTGACGATTCAAGCAAGTAATCGAGCGCTGAACCATAGGACAGGGTTTACACCTCATAATATATGTATTTCTACTTTCGTATTAATCCCAATAATCCCAAGTCTTTTCTGATAGAACTATGCTTCTAAGCACAGGTAAAGAAGCTTAGCTAATGATGCATTTGGGAAACAAACTGGTTTTTGTTGGTGCAGTCATGCCTGTTTATCACCTATTACACTATGGGATTTAGTGTAATAGGTTAAATTGTTATGTCAGTATGCTGCCATTTTCCAGCACTATGATCAATATTAGCCCATTATAATGGGCTTGTTACCTCTCAATCAGGCATCTTAAAAATTTTCTTTAAACACAAGTTTAATGGTTAAACTGTTAGTTTTACTACACTGTCTTTGCCCTCTGGAAAAATACAATATTCAGCCAGTAACTCTTGTTTTGTTTTTTTAAGGGGGTGACTCAGGTCTGGTTCCTCTCAGTGCCCAAAATGGCCATTTTTAAGTCTCTTCTGACATCATACATTTTTTACACCAGTCATATAGCACCAGCAGAGCAGAGCTCTTTTCATTAGAGCTGATCAGACACCATTCAATTAGCCAGAATATATTCTCCTGCCTGCAGTATTTTACCATTGGAATCTCTCCTAACACTCATTAGCTTTATTGACAAGATGTCTGAAAACCAGATTGTACTGATCTGAAAAATGCTGGAAGAGATTTAGTTTGTGTGAATAATAGTATGGAGGGATAGAGGAAGGAGAGGAGGGGGTTGAAGGGAGCACGGGGTGGCAGAACAGGCAAAAGAGCAATGCAGTGGGAGAGATGGTAACCGTAAATGACGTGTGAGTTGGTAGTGCCCATAGCAACTGTCACCAACAAGCATGTCTCACTGTGAACATGCACTGGTTGCAGTGTTTTTGCATATGGCAATGAAAGAGAAAGACCTGTTGGTGCCAAAGCTTAAAACCACCTCCTCGCAATGCCGCATAACCCGTTCTTTAACTGTCGCTGCACACAACTCAAAACAAACATGATTTGTTTTTAATGTACGTTATATTGAAAATTATGTTATGTTATCATGCATTAAGTATTTAAATAAAATCAATACATTTATTAAAATCTATTTTATACTATTGTGTGAAATCTTAGTACCCTGATAGCACACATGCATCACCAAGACGTCTATTTTATGTGTGTGTTTACATCTGAAAGACATATTTTTCACGTGGTTTGCTCATATGCAATACGTCTATAAGAAATATGTCAATAATGTCTCAGATGGCAATAAGACACTCAGCAGATGTCTTTGAAACATTTTTGATTTAGAATGTTTGTAAATGTTTTAAAGATGCTTAGCAGAAGTTAATTAGATTGTGATGCTTTCCAGATGAAAAGATCTAAAACATCTTGAAGATGTGCGTGTTCTATCTGGGTAACTACTAGAAAATACAATACAAACTATTTAATTCACCCTCTTTTAACAAAAAGGGTTGCTTCAAGTTGTCTCTGCACATTCAACTGTGATAGGAGATGGTATTTTAACATTGGAAATATTACCACATATTACACTAATATGACATAAATAATCTTCCAAATTTGAGCGGAATTTCACTCTGCGAATGTACCACCACTGCACCTTTAGGGTTTTCCGTACAAATGTAAGTTGCTGAAGATGTCTTTAGATGTACCCACAAAGTGCAAATGTGATGCAAAAGTCTCTTCTCAATGCTTCATAAAAAAGAAGGATAAGAGTTATGGAGAGAGCATAGACGGCAACATGTAAAGGAGAGAAAAAGCTGGTGTTGTATAAAACCAAAGAGTGACGTGTTGAAAAAGCAGTCTATCTAATATACTTGAAAGGGTTTCTGTGCTGAAAGCTCCTCTGTTTGAGGCATCTGTTGCTTTGAATCATTCCTTGGTTTTGATGTGACTTGTTTGTTTGCAGGCATGTTTTCAGAGATGATGCTGTGGTTGAAACACGATTGTAAGGAACAAGATAATGAGTGGAGGAGAGTGAAAGAGGAATAGAGAGATAATGGGAAAGAGAAGGGAAGCGCTTGGTGAAGTGGATCTTTGAAGTGAGGGCATTCTTGAAGCAATAAATCAAAGCTCTATGGTCCTCTGATGTGCCCCACACCTTATCTCTCCATCTCTATTTCAAACTATCTTTACGTTTCCCTTTTCTCTCTTTCCCTCTTCTGCTGTGCTTTTGGCTTGCTTTCCATCAATTCAACTAATCATCTTTGTCGTGTTTTTATTTTTTAATTTTTATCTGCCTTTCACTGCTGTCTGGAGACACTTTATGAAATGAAAAAAGAAATCTGTGAATTTTGAATCCGTATTCAAATCCCCACTCAGCTGTATTAAGAAAACAGAGAAAAGTTCAGACTGAAGTGAATAATAATGATTCAGACACATTAAAATTTATGGAACCTTATCTTTACTTGACGTGCTTATCAGTGCTAAGAAAATTATCTGTAGAGTAACATTCATATGAAATAAATCACTTGGATCACATGAACTTAAAGGGATAGTTCACCCAAAAATGAAAAGCTGCTCCAGACCTGTCCTACTTTAAAAAGGAACAAAAGTACCATAAATGCAGTTCATACAACTCGACTTGAAAAGTACTCTACCTTTGATGAATTATGGTATTACCTTTGATATGAATATGAAATTGATAATTGATTGGTTCATTACTTAAAGGGATAGTTAATCCAAAAATGCAAATTCTGTCATAATTTACTTATTTTGAAGTCCCCCCCCCCCCCCATTTCCCAGGATTCACTGCCCTAATCACTTCTATCAGTTCTTCATCATCTGCACCTGACTTCTATTCCCTCATTAGTTTCTCAGTGTATAAATACCCTCAAGTTTTGTTAAGTTTGATTGTTAAAGATTTAGTGTTTGTTCCACTCCAGCGTTTACTATTGTTGAGCCTTTCTTCTGTTTCCACTCCTGCGAATGTCCTACTCCAACGTTTATAATTAAAAGATTAAAAGGAATCTACTCCTGCGTCTCCTCTCTTCCTCTCCAAGACACCCACGTTACAGAAGGACTGACCAACAACAAAGAATACGGACCTAACAAAAATACGGATAATCTTACCTGCTCTTCCAGACATCATCTTCTACTCCAGTGATCCCTCTAATCCTCCTCTTCCACTCGTCTAGACCCTCACGAGCATTGAGCCCAACCAAATGGATCTACCACCTGCAGTAGCAATCCTCCTCCTAGAACAAGGAGACCGTCCAATTGAGGATCACGTATGTGAGATTCTCCATCTCGCTAATTTGGTGCACTATGATGACCATGCTCTGGTGAGTTTCTTCAGGGCTGGCCTGAGTAGTACATTGAAGGAGCTGATGCCTCCGACTATGTGGAGGTGGCTCTGCAGCTTTGCGGCTCATCATTCACTGTGGGTTTGGAGGATGAGGACTTTGAATCTCCTCCCACAGTGAACATTCTCTGCGCCTTCCACGGCCCGTCTCCGTGACTTTCACGCCTTTATCTCCAAGGTAACTCCTCTCCATTTAATTTCCCAAAATAATTTTTTGGGGGGGCTCATCCTCTTCAGTTTCCAGTGGTCGATGCCCTACCACAGTCAATGGTAGCGACCACTGTTAACGAGCCAGTGCCCATTCCTGCCACGGTTAACGAGCCAGTGACCATGCCTGCCACGGTTAATGAGCCAGAGCCCATGCCTGCCACAGTTAACGAGCCAGGGCCCATGCCTGCCATGGTTAATGAGCCAGAGCCCATGCCTGCCATGGTTAACGAGCCAGTGCCAATGCCTGCCACGGTTAACGAGCCAGAGCCAGTGCCTGTAGCCTCGACCGTCCCAGAGCCAGTGTCTGTAGCCTCGACTGTCCCAGAGCCAGTGCCTGTAGCCTCAACCGACCCCGTAACCATGCTCCCTGCTGGCCGAAAGAAGAGGAGAAGGAAAAGAACTCTTCCCCAATCTCTGCCCATGCTCTCAGCCGCAGAGGTCGTTCCCCAGTCTCTACCTGTGTCCACGACCATGGAGGTCGTTCCCTAGTCTCTGCCAGTGCTCACGACCACGGAGGTCATTCCCCAGTCTCTGCCCATGCTCACAACCACGGCTCTCAGCCCCGAGCCTCCCACGGCTCCGCCTTCCACGGCTCTCAGCCCCGAGCCTCCCACGGCTCCGCCTTCCACGGCTCTCAGCCCCGAGCCTCCCACGGCTCCACCTTCCACGGCTCAGCCCTCGAGCCTCCCACGGCTCCGCCTTCCACGGCTTTGCCCCTTGAGCCTCTCATGGCTCCGCCTTCCATGGATCCGCCCCCATAGTCTTCCACAGCTCCGCCCTCAGACTCTTCCGCGGCTCTGCCCGCTTCCCCAGAGTGTCCTTCTCCAGCGGTTCCACCTCCTGACCCAGTCCTTGCCCTGTGGCCACCTCCCAGGCCTCCTGACCCAGTCCCTGCCCTGTGGCCACCTCCCAGGCCTCCAGATCCATTCCCAGCCCTGAAGCCGGCCCCTAGGCCTCCTGATCATCATCCTTGGATCCTTCATCTTCTGCATCACCCTGCCCTCATCATCTGTTCTTGGGCGCCAGGAGTCACCCTTTGGGGGGGTGCAACATTTTCCCCCCGGACTCCATTTCCCCGGAGTCACTGCCCTAATCACTTCTATTAGTTCTTCATCATCTGCACCTGACTTCTATTCCCTCATTAGTTTCTCAGTGTATAAATATCGTCTAGTTTTGTTAAGTCTTTGTCAGTCCTTGAAGTGTTTCGTTATGAGGTGTTATGTTGTGCTTAGTTTGATTGTTAAAGATTTAGTGTTTGTTCCAGCGTTTGTACCACTCCAGCGTTTACTATTGTTGAGCCTTTCTTCTGTTTCCACTCCTGCGATTGTCCTACTCCAACGTTTATAATTAAAAGATTAAAAGGAATCTACTCCTGCGTCTCCTCTCTTCCTCTCCAAGACACCCACGTTACACTCTCATGTCATCCGAGGTGTGTATGACTTTTTTTCTGCTGCTGAACACAAACGAAGATTGTTAGAATATCCCAGCTCTTTTGGTCCGTACAATGCAACTGAATGGTAGCCAGAACTTTAAAGGTCCAAAAAGCACAAAGGCAGCATACAAGTAATACATTAAACTCCAGTGATTTAATTCCATGTCTTCAGAAATGATATAAGTGTGGGTGAGAAAATTTCCACTTTCCATTTCACATTCTGTGACATTTTGTCAAATACTTTTTCACATAAATATTGATCTGTTTCTCAGCCACACTTATCATATCACTTCTGAAGATATGGATTTAACCACTGGAGTATTATGGACTAATTTTATGCTGCCTTTCTATGATTTTTAGAGCTTCAATGGTCTTGTCACCATTCACTTGCATTGTAAGGACCAAAAAAGCTGAGATATTTATATCTTTGTGTTCTTCAGAAGAAAAAAAACATCATACACATCTGGTATAGCATGAAGGTGAGTAAATGATGAGAGAATTTTCATTTTTGGGTGAACTATCCCTTTAAGTGGTAATTAACCTCTTCACTTGTCCACAAATACATTCATTCATCCTCTCTAATTCATTCACTGGTAAATATGGTATTCTGTCATGAAAACATTATAAAAGACTTGTCTTAAATGACACAGTCATTACTTGGAAATCTGTCTATGCCTCTCTTCTCTATTTCCATCAGTCTTTGTTAGATTTGACTTGATCTTCAGATGGTGCTTCGTGCATTAAATTGGCTTATGCAGTGAATTCATTTATTTGGCTCTTAGGTAAAGTTGTTTTATGTATATTGCTTTTGTGTGTGTTTTGGGTACTACATGTACTATATGTGTGTTGTGTGAAAAAAGGTTTTGAGGTTGATCATTAATGAGAATTGTTGCATTCAAGGAACGTTTAGACAGAAAGATTGTGAAGGACATCCTATAGCATTCATATCCAATGAACAGAAAGAGAGAGAAAAGTGTCAGAAAAGTGGGAGGAAGAGGGAAATTCGAGAGATGGAGAGTAGGAGGAACAGGCACAATAAGATGGAGAAAGACTTTGGAGAGGGATGGAGAGAGAGAGAGAGAGAGAGAGAGAGAGAGAGAGAGAGAGATAGATTCACATTTGGGTAGATACTGTATATTAACATTGAGAGAATGAGTAATGGTCTAACACTCAGAACAGATGTTTCCAAAAGAATCACATTAGAAGGGAAGTGTGCAGCTTGGATCTCACACACCTACACTCACATACACACTCCAAAGTTATACACCAATCAGCCATAACATTAAAACCTCCTGCCTATTTCTGTGTAGCCCCCCTTCGTACTGCCAGAACAGTGCCAACCCGCATCTCTGAATAGTATTCTGAGATGCTGTTCTTCTCACCACAGTTGTACAGAGTGGTTGTCTGAGTTACCGTAGACTTTGTCAGTTCGAAACAGTCTGCTCATTCTCTGTTGACCTTTCTTATCAACAAGGCATTTCTGTCTACAGAACTGCTGCTCACTGGATGTTTTTTTGTTTTTGGCACCATTTGGAGTAAATTCTAGAGATTGTTGTGCATGAAAATCCCAGGAGATCAGCAGTTACTAGAGAAATACAGTTGAGAAATACTCTAACCAGCCCATCTGGCACTAATAATCATCCATGAGTTGGAACTGACAAAGTCAACGGTAACTCAAATAACAGCTCTGTACAATTGTGGTGAGAAGAATAGCATCTCAGAATGCTATTCTGAGATGCGGTTGGCGCTGTTTTAGCGGCACGAGGGGAACCTACACAATAGTAGGCAGGTGGTTTTAATGTTGTGGCTGATCGGTGTATACACGCTTAGATGAAGAGAATTCCACCATGAGAGAACCCTAACATGCCATTAAATAGAAGCCTTGAGCTAAAATTAACTGTTTCATTGAGCTATTAATAAGTAATTACAAAACTGCTAAGGGTAATGTTCAGTTCTCAATTGTGTATGTGTGCTTGTTCGGCTAGTTGCATGTGTGTTAGTTGCTGAATATTTTCCAGTAAAGCACTTTATCACACGCATGCACACATGTATGCACATGTTGAAGAGGGAGGAGTGAATAGAGCTTTGAAGTTTTAATAGGGATTTTGCGGTTGGGAATTGCTGTGATTGCCCTTGAAAGAAGCAACAAAAAGTCAGAATTGAGAGCAAGAGAACAAAGAGGAATGAGTGGGTAGATAGATAAGGATGAGTGGCCATCTAAAAAGAGGGGTTAAAAAAAAAATCACCTTTTTTGATCTGAGTGGTTTCGCAGTACTGGACTAGATGAGTGTATCAGGGGGAATCTGGACAGTGGTGGCGTTTCAAGCATGCAGCATCAAAGAGTGCTGGCATCTTTTCCTACGGTGCCTGACACACATGCACATACAGAAGTCAAAGTGCCAAGCATATGAAAGAAGCCTCATGGTTTAAATAAAAAGAACATGCAGGTCAACAATACAAGCAGTCGTCTACATTGCGAGACAATCACTCGCAAATGCAAACAATTTTCTTGCGATGTGACTAAAAATGTCTGTTATTAGCCACTGGCTAGTAAATATTCAGATTCCACTCACCAGTGATTGAGTTGTGTAGTGGTGAAGAAGAACTTCAGCACCGAGATCCATTCACTGCATGCTGTGTCTCATGAGCTCTAAGGAAATTTATCTTATTTGGCTGCAGTGGGTCCTGAGTTCTTGTGGATCACGGTGTCACCATTGCTTTAGATGAGCCATGATATGCCATAGTAAAGGTTGTCGCTCTGATGTATTCTAAAATTTGAAACAATTGTTTTCTATGAATGTATGCGGCACCCAGCTATGACTCAGGAGGCTGCTCAAATTTCTGCTGCGCCACAGAGCACAACTCGCAAAGTTTTCCATTCAATTCGACCCAGATCATTATCAAAGGACAAAAAATATTTACTCTAGCCATCACTGGATGCTATAATGTGTAAATGTTTCTTTCATATAGCCTACACAATGTGTTTTCAATTACAATTATGTATTTTGTGGTTTGACAGCTTGAATGAAGCACATTCAGTGCTACAGATAGAGAAATTGCACAGTTAACAGGATTGGGGAGTAACGGAATACATGTAACGGGATTACGTATTTAAAATACAAAATATAAGTAACTGTATTCCACTACAGTTACAATTTAAATCATTGGTAATTAGAATACAGTTACATTCAAAAAGTATTTTGATTACTAAAGAGATTACTTTGCATTTTATTGTCATTTGTTTCATATAATATTTAGTCCTTTCAGATGGAAAACATTTATACATATACAGGTGCATCTCAATAAATTAGAATGTCGTGGAAAAATGTATTTCAGTATTTCAACTCAAATTGTGAAACTCGTGTATTAAATAAATTCAATGCACACAGACTGAAGTAGTTTAAGTCTTTGGTTCTTTTAATTGTGATGATTTTGGCTCACATTTAACAAAAACCCACCAATTCACTCTCTCAAAAAATTAGAATACATCATAAGACCAATAAAAAAAACATTTTTAGTGAATTGTTGGCCTTCTGGAAAGTATGTTCATTTACTGTATATGTACTCAATACTTGGTAGGGGCTCCTTTTGCTTTAATTACTGCCTCAATTCAGCGTGGCATGGAGGTGATCAGTTTGTGGCACTGCTGAGGTGGTATGGAAGCCCAGGTTTCTTTGACAGTGGCCTTCAGCTCATCTGCATTTTTTGGTCTCTTGTTTCTCATTTTCCTCTTGACAATACCCCACAGATTCTCTATGGGGTTCAGGTCTGGTGAGTTTGCTGGCCAGTCAAGCACACCAACACCATGGTCATTTAACCAACTTTTGGTGCTTTTGGCAGTGTGGGCAGGTGCCAAATCCTGCTGGAAAATGAAATCAGCATCTTTAAAAAGCTGGTCAGCAGAAGGAAGCATGAAGTGCTCCAAAATTTCTTGGTAAACGGGTGCAGTGACTTTGGTTTTCAAAAAACACAATGGACCAACACCAGCAGATGACATTGTACCCCAAATCATCACAGACTGTGGAAACTTAACACTGGACTTCAAGTAACTTGGGCTATGAGCTTCTCCACCCTTCCTCCAGACTCTAAGACCTTGGTTTCCAAATGAAATACAAAACTTGCTCTCATCTGAAAAGAGGACTTTGGAACACTGGGCAACAGTCCAGTTCTTCTTCTACTTAGCCCAGGTAAGACGCCTCTGACATTGTCTGTGGTTCAGGAGTGGCTTAACAAGAGGAATATGACAACTGTAGCCAAATTCCTTTACATGTCTGTGTGTGGTGGCTCTTGATGCCTTGACCCCAGCCTCAGTCCATTCCTTGTGAAGTTCACCCAAATTCTTGAATCGATTTTGCTTGACAATCATAAGGCTGCGGTTCTCTTGGTTGGTTGTGCCACAACCACTTTTTCCTTCCACTCAACTTTCTGTTAACATGCTTGGATACAGCACTCTGTGAACAGCCAGCTTCTTTGGCAATGAATGTTTATGGCTTACCCTCCTTGTGAAGGGTGTCAATGATTGTCTTCTGGACAACTGTCAGATCAGCAGTCTTCCCCATGATTGTGTAGCCTAGTGAACCAAACTGAGAGACCATTTTGAAGGCTCAGGAAACCTTTGCAGGTGTTTTGAGTTGATTAGCTGATTGGCATGTCACCATATTCTAATTTTTTGAGATAGTGAATTGGTGGGTTTTTGTTAAATGTGAGCCAAAATCATCACAATTAAAAGAACCAAAGACTTAAACTACTTAAGTCTGTGTGCACTGAATTTATTTAATACATGAGTTTCACAATTTGAGTTGAATTACTGAAATAAATGAACTTTTCCACGACATTCTAATTTATTGAGATGCACCTGTAAATGATGTGATCCAAAGTGCATTTGAACAGCGGTGAAACACTTTCTTATGATGTGTTACATTCATATGAGCAGACAGAGAAGTAAGTTTGAAGTAAGTTTGGAGCAGAAGAAATAGAAATAAACCTTGTGTAAATTATCAGCTTTACGCTAAGCTAAAATGCTATTTCCAGCCATTTTACATTATTATTATTATTATTATTATTATTATTATTATTATTATTATTAGAATTGTATTAATCCCTGCGGGGCAATTAATATAGGGCTACAGCAGTGCTTCGTACAAAAACACAATAACTAAACAAGAATACAGCATACCAGATAACACATTGCGAATAAATATTAAAGATAAATAAATAAATACATAAAAAATACAATAATAATGATAAGAAACTTTGATATCACCCATTACATAGTCGAATAGCTACAGGCACAAAGGTAAATTTATATCGATTTGTAAGGCACCTTACACCACGTAGACGCCTCCCATGGGGCAAAAGCTCGAACTGAGAGTGCAAGGGATGTGTTTCATCTCCCATGATGCTATAAGCCCTTCTTATCACCTGTTGCTCATAAAATACAATTAAACTACATAAAGGTACACCAGTAATTTTTGAGCATGGTTTAACAATGGCTTGAAGGCAGTTTTTGTTTTTGACAGACTGTGAGGAAAACCAGCATATGAAAAAGAAACACAAAATATTCTCAATAAAGGAACTATAAAAAGTTATAAGAATAGACCTTTGAACACCGAAGGAGTTCAATTTCCTCAGCACATGTAGTCTTTGCTGTGACTTTTTAATAATGGCCTCAGTGTTCCGTTCAAACTTTAATGTCTTATCAAAAATTGTCCCCAAGTACTTGTATTCATCCACTGTGTCAACCTCTACCCCACTGATGTGAACCGGTTCTGGCACAGGAGCTCTTTTTCTAAAATCAACCACCAACTCCTTTGTCTTTGAGATATTCAATTCTAATTTCATACGGTCACACCATGTAATAAACTCCTGCAGAGCAGGACCATGATCATATACATGCACATGTTACTAGGCACGATCATATTTTTTTATCAAGAAAATTCACATTGGATCATAATTTCTTTTTTCTAGTAAGACCTTTGATGTTAGGACAAAAATCGTATTCTTGTTCTTGTTTGTTGTATTGATTTCCTGTAAAAATATCTAAAAATCCTTAAAACGAGATCAGTTTGATTTATATTGATTTAGAAACAACATTGCATAAGATATTTAGGTTTTTCAGAGAATGTATTTTTTACATGTGTATTTTGTCTTACTGTACTGGCAGAGTTTTTATAGTCAAAACAAGTGAAAAATCTACCAGTGCTGAAGAAGTAATCCAAAGTATTAAGAATACGTTACTGACCTTGAGTAATCTAACGGAATACACTACAAATTACATTTTACAGCATGTATTCTGTAATCTGTAGTGGAATACATTTCAAAAGTAACCCTCCCAACCCTGATAATTAACATCACCATTTCTAATTATTCAGTTTGCACAGTTACAGAAGTTTCATACACTAACCTGCAAACTCATCAATGTCACTTTGTTCATTCTTGAAAAAGGGAAAAACCTTGGTCACTTTTGTGTGTACTGTCTGCCACCGGAACTACATCGACGTGCTCTGTGTTTGATACCTGTGCCGTGTCCTACCCTTGATGTGATGCGGCGTGGCACTTCTCGTCCGGTTTGCAATCACCTTTACATTTACATTTCATTTAACGACATGAACTCTGATTTTGCTTAATAAATATGTGTACACGTAAGTCAATTCACTTTATACGAGTAAAACATTTTTTTGACTCGTTCCGTTTAATGTGTCCAAAGATGAGATCCATGCACATCATTTTCATAATGTCTCTTTTAATGTCTCTTTTTTTTGTTGTTAGCAGTAGGGATGTCCTGATACCAATACTGGTATCAGAATCGGGTCCGATACCACACTCATATACTCGTACTCGTGCTCGTAAAAATTCTGAAGTACGAATGTCATTATGTAAAGAATCAGCACACAAATTCTAATCACGTTATGTCCTAGTGAGATTTTTTAACTGCAAAAGCTGCAATTTAATGAGATAAATATATATACTCCAGTTTACTTTGTATGTGCAGCATGCTTAAAATGTGAGCACTAGTGAATGTGTGGAGACAATATTGTGCTGACGCCGGCTGCACAGCATATACCTTTTAAAGCTCCTCCTTGGCTAATACTGGGAAAACCCCATCATGAGCATCGAGTGCTCTGTTTTGTTGCAGATGACAGCGAACAGAGCCCAAATACTTTATAGCACAAGGCACATACAGAGTACATACTTATTTAATTAAATGGCAGGCTTTTGCAGTTTAATAATCACTTTGAGTCACGTAGCATCCGGCTTTTTCTGACAGAAAAGCTACCGTCATCATACAGTATAAAACTCTGTATAAAAGTAATAAAAGCTCCGTCAAAATAAAAGCTCAATTTAAATGAAAAAAAAAAAGTATGACAGAAATATATCACTATTGTAAAGTTATGTAATATTCACTGTATTAATACTACTACTACTACTACTACTACTAATAATAATAATAATAATAAATCAATGGTAATTGTATTATATTTCAGAAATATCTTATATCAGTGATGCTCTGTTGTGAAGCACTTTATTTGACAAAATATAACTCCAATGTTATATTTTGGATTGTGCTGTGAGGTTCTGTATATAAGCACTTCATTTGATAAAAATAATAATAAATATTATGTTGAAAATTAATTGTTATATTTTCATTTGATTAAAGTTTTAATTAATTCATTTATTTAAACAGCATTTTGATAATAAAATAGAAATAATCTGTTGATATGGAGTTCAGAAGAAATTAAATTAAAAAACAGGTATCGGACTCAGCGATTATCAGAAAGGAAGTATCGGTACTCATACTCGTTCTCTAAAAAATGATATTGGGGCATCCCTAGTTAGCAGTCAGTTGATCAAAAAGTAAAAAGAAACATTAATTCTAATCACACAAAAAAAAAAAAAACCGTACGATTCCTCTCTCGTTAATGTTCGCACAACCGTAAACACTTGCTCACGGTACTGCCGGTACTCTTAAAGAGACAGTACAATATTAGCACTTGTTGTACATGTTAATGTAAATACTTGTAAATCATACAAATTATGCATATAATAATGTTGTAAGTGTAATTAATATGTAAATATATACATATTTAAAGGGGCAGTTATACATAATGAAAGTTTTACTTCATAAACTCTGTAAATTTTGAAGAATTTAACAAAAAGACTCTTGCAGCATCTATGCAGGGGTTTGGTAAAAACCTGTGCAAATCCCTGCCCCATAAACCTAATGTTTATATATATATAAAAAAGCTAACATGTGATAAAAAAATAAAAAAAACATGTGATTAAAATGATAACAAATTTACATGAAATACACTTACATACTATAGCACATAAAGTCATATATATGAATAATATACAGTATACGTATATGTAAAGATGCCCCCCTTTCGGTTTGCTTAATATCTTTTTCAATTGCATTACACTTACATGTCATCAAAAGTCTGGCAAGTAAAAACTTAAATTTACTAGCCAATGCAGATTCTTTCTTGTGAGAGCAGTGTATCTTATGATGCTTAAAAAAAAAATCTGTAAGTAGGGCTGCACGATTAGGTGAAATCCTCTTTTTTTAATATGGCAAATATTGTAATAGTGATTTAAAGTATGATATGATAACCTTTTAAAGCAATAGTTCACCTGAAAATTGAAATTCAGTCATTATTTACCCTCATGTCATTCCAAACCAAAGGAGTTCCTTTCTTCCATGGAACGCATTTACCATTCACTTTCCTTGCATATTTGTATCCATACAATGAAAGTGAATGAATCATGACTGAGGCTGTCATTCTGCCTAAAAACATCTTTTGTGATCCACCGAGGATAAAAAGTCATACAGGTTTGGAACAACATGATGGTGGGTAATTAATGACAGAATTGTATTTTTTGGGTGAACTATTCCTTTAACAACTCATATTGCTTCTGCTTAGAGTGTGTATTTCATGCTATAGACAGAACAGTGTGCTGCTGACCCTTTTACTTTGAAGCAGCCTTTTGTGATTTAATATCACACAAAGTAATATTTCAATTTTAATTTTAATTAGATTTATTGTGCAGCCTTACCCATTATATATCACAAGCACTTCACGCTGAGAGTCTTTGGCAGAGTCAGATGTTTGCTTGCCTTATATTTCATGAGGAGCACTTGCCCCCTGATGCTTTCTTGCACAGGTGTCAAACTGAATGCCCACGCATAGACATAGGCTTATTTAAGGTTGGGATGATCCTCCCCACTTAATGCTTACATACAGTATACCGCCAAGCATAACATAATGTTGAGGCCCTTGTTGTACTGCCATCAACGACATGCAGGTGCCCCAGTCACTGAAGCGATCAAGGGAAGGTCGCTTTTTACAACTGGCTTATTTAACATTAAGCAAAGGCAGGTTTGTATTTTCATCACATTGCATCACAAGCACGGGGTGGTCCAGAAAGATATTAGTGAAATGCTAACTTTAAGTTTGTTGGTTTATATTTTGTATTTATTTTTTGGAGCTTATGACATCAAGATTTTATGACTTGGTTTTGTAACGTTGTCGTTGGCAATGACAAAGATGATGACGACAATGATGTGTGTAGAACCCAAGTGCAGTTTATTATCAGTCGTGAAATCCAAAAACCATAACTCCCAACGTGAACAAAATACAAAAAACATGAACTTGACAATACTTGACTTGACTTGACTTATAAACAAGATAACAAGACTAATAAACTTAAACCAATGACAAACTAGAACTGATAATGAATAACAAGACAATAAACCAATGAAAACAAGACATATGAACATGGAGGGAAACAGGATGATAACATGACTTGACATGGAAACAGGGAATCACATGACATGGCAGGGAAACGGGAAATAACATGACAAGGAACAACTTTTCAAAATAAAAGACATAAACATAAAACATGAACAAAAATACATCTACGTGACAGGTTGAAAGATAAACCAGAAAAAGCTATTTTCAGCAATAGTGTCAGGACAATGGGAAAGTAGTAGTAGAAAGCAATGGAGAGAGAATCAAAGGTGAGGGTGAGAAAGAGATATAGTGGCTTAAATTATCTTGTTCCTTTTTATATCTACACCTCAATTTCAGTCTCTGTTGTAGGTAAGGTGTAGGTTATCATTACACTGCTCTGCCTTAAAGGTCGACCTCCCACAAAAACACACACAAAGACCCCTGTAATCTTGTGTTGTCCTCAGGTCTTTTTTTAAGAAAAAAGAAAGAAAGAAAGCTGGAACAGAGGTAACATTTAAAAAATAATAATAATAATAATAATAATAAAAAACATACCCCTAACATGAGTGTGTTGTCGCTAACTCACATATTATTTCAGGGTTGTGTGGCTATAAAATTTAGCTTTAGCATATAATCAGTTTCTTTAGATTTTACAAATAAAAATGCAGAAGACGGTTGGACTATTTGAAAAAATAGCAAAGGGTATGTACCAGAAAAAGGCGCATGACCAAAAAAGCCTCAATCAAACAATCCCTACTTTCACTTTCACATTCTACTTCTTTTGTTTTTTGCAATTCACATTCGTTGTGCATATCGCCACCTACTGGGCAGGGAGGAGAATTTATATTACAAAAGGACTTAAAATGGTCATGACATGAGGAATACAATTTTGCTTGATCTTTTGACATATTTTGACATGGTCACTGTACTATAAAAAAAAAATACTGTAAGTTTCAGAACTGAAAACTTCCTCCTTAATAGAAAAAGAGCATTTATTTAAACCAAGCTGCAAAATGGCTCATTTAGAGTTTGTGGAAAATGGAATGTCACAAGGACCAAATACATCTGCAGATGCTTGGCCATGGCCACTGGTGCTCAGTCAGTCACACAGGTGAAGAGGAGAGAAATGGGCCTGTCATGGGAGATGTCTGGATTTAAATGTTTTTCTACATAAAGGCACATCTTGCGCCACTCTTAAAAGACGCAACATCAAGTTTTAACTCTAAAAAGGGTCCCCCATTGTGTTTCATTCAACTGCGCTGTCTTGCTGTTGTGCTGTTTGGAAGGCATCCTGGAACATTTTTGCACCCATCTGTGCTATTTTTAATTGTTGGTCTTTTGTAAACATGTCAACATCTTTGATAGTTTTGGTGCGTTTCCGGCGATGTGCACCGCATTTTAAAAGCCTGTGTATAAACAATCTGGGAAAATGTGAGATGTGAAGACCAGCGTCTCTGCTTTGGCCTGTTGAAGCCGGTTGAAGCACCCAACATCACCGTGTATTGTATTATGTTTGAGTATTCAAAAGATTTCATTGTGAATTGCTTGTGATAGTCACAATATAATTCAAGCTTTGCAAATGAACTATTATTGAAAGATGGGGCAGTTAAAAGTGGACTATTGGATGAAAAACTGTAAGTAACCAATTTCATTCATGAATATTTCATATGTCATGACTGTTTGATAGTTTATGCTGTGCTTGAGTGAAGAGTTTGACACATTCAGGTGAAATGTGTTTGGTGTAGGTTATGTGTTAACCCTGAAATGTAGTTTTAATGTTGTGTGGAGTTTGTAAGTTTTCTTCGGATTGCGTTTCAAATTTGCCTGTATTGAAAGGGCTGCTCAATTACAACAGCTGGCATTGACATTGAAGTCTTAAAGGGCCATGCAGCTTAAAACCGATCATTTCAGATAGAGGGCCAGAGACAGGGTGGAAAATTATTATATATGAATAAAATATGACCGTTTAGTGCAACAAAAAAAACTTTGCTAGCATTCTATATGGGCCTGAGGGAAGATAATAAAATTATATAAAAAAAGAGTATGTCATGACCCCTTTAAATATTGATCTTTTACACACCCACACCTATCATATCACTTCATAAGACATGGATTAAACCACTGGATTTTTATGGATTACTTTTCTACTGACTTTATATGCTTTTTGGACCTTCCAATTTTGGTAACCATTAACTTGCATTGTGAGTACCTACAGAGCTGAAATATTCTTCTAAAAATCTTTGTCTGTGTTCAGCAGAAGAAAGAAAGTCATACACATGTGGGCATGAGAGTGAGTAAATGAAGAGAGAATTTTCATTTTTGGGTGAACTATTCCTTTAATAATGCATCATAAGTATAAAGAAAAATCATCGGCTACATGAATAAGTCACCTTTTTTACCATTTAATTTTCTTTCTTTCTTATTTAATAATTGTTTTGTTTTTAACTTCATATTTGAGCTAGTTATGGAACAATAAGGCAATTTTTGGCATTTAGTCCCCCATTCTTCACCCAATAAAAGAGACAGATGGTGAAGGTAGCCACAACCAACAGCTTTGAAATCCACACACATATGTGAAGAATAAGCCAAGTATGTTTCCTACTGTTGCTGCAGACAGATAAGACTTAGAGGGTTGTACTTCACCGCAGAATGGACAGTACTCAGTGTCTTTTTTGCTATTCGGGTATCCATGTGCTGTACCTTTTCTGTCCCTGAGGAAAATCGTTGCATGTGTAATGTGTACTGAAACTGAAATAAAATTAGGTTTGGTTTTATATTTACAGTATATAAAATAATACTAATGTTTGAATAGATATACAGTAGGCTTCAAAAGTCCACATGTCAAATTCCTTCTATTTTGCACTTTTCAACATGCACTTAAGCTGGCATGGACTTGGTGTTACTTAAACCCAGTTATACAATATTCTATTAGCTCCACTGTGGGCTTTATTATTTTTGTAATGCTATAACTTTTGATTGCTTTGTTGTATCAACACAACATTTTACTCAGTTACAGTTGACATGATTGGGAAACAGAACAAATGTAGTTTTTCAGAGCTATCTTATTTACACCCTGAGATATATTATGTCAAATCAGAAAAATACGAGAGAACAAAATGGCTCAAGTTTTTTTTTTTTTTTTTAGCAGTATCTTTGGCTGAGAGTCTCATAATTTACTCTTTGGTCACTCTTTGGTTTTTTGTAGAGTTATAAGCCTTTAATTCTGGGCATGCCACTGAAACAGGAAATCTTTAAAAACACATTTAGAGCTTAGTTTCTCATCTACAATATGCAGTATTGTATAATATAAAAACAATATAAACGAGGAAGGATATGTCATTCCAAAGTGTGTAAAAAGCTCTTAATCTGGGCTTAAATAAATAAGGATAGCACATTACTGAAAAAAATTCCAAAGATGGGGAAATTTTGAGAATATTTCCTCATTTCTTATGGCCTACACACATTCAAATCAAAATGTTAATGTAATGCTGAACTACACCTCTAAGTCCTTTACATTATTTTATAATGCAGCTGTAAGAAATCTTACAATGCTCTAGACAACCTAAAGAGAACAGTAAAGAGAACATTATGCATACGTATGCAGGAAACACAAACATATTTTCTAAAGAAAGCATGAAGCTGGTCCATGGTGTGGATTTCCTGTATCAGTACTGGCTGGCAGCTCCACTATGGGCTTTGCACTGCAGGGGAGATGACAATTGGAGTCCATGCATCTTTGAAAGAGATCAAGACAAGAAATTAAGATGGAAGTGAGGGAAGAGAATATAAATTAGATAGCAAACGCTCCTGGCAGAGGGTGGTCATTGATACAAGAAAGTAGAAAGATAAAGTGGACAGAGAGGGTATGTTCTCTTTTCTTTTGCTGAGGAAATTTAGAGGGGGAGCAAAATTTTGAGCATAACAAATGCATTACAGAAAGTGGCAACATCATTCATTTCTGTGCATATGACAAGCCATCTTGTGTGAGTTAGAATTCTTATCTGGAAAGTTGCAAGAGAACTAAGGCTAGACTCACTAATGAGTATAGCCTGAGGCCAGTTGTCTAAACTAGCCTATCACACAACTGGCCTGTTGCGTTGTTACTACATCCTACAGTCGTTGATTATGTTCATGTTTTTCAACCTTGCCAACTCAAGAATTTTGTTTTCTGTACTTTATTGTAAATTATACCACGGTGAATGCTTGATTCTGATTGGTTGATGGACGTTATAAGGTGTGCAATTATTTTTAAGTAAACACATGGCTATGAAGTAGTTCCAGGTCTTGACCTCATAATGGTTCTGTATCACTTTGCCAAATTATTTCAGTTATTTCAAAGACCAGTACAGGCTTTGACGCTGACTACCACACCTGGAGTCATAAATTCGAATCCAGGGTGTGCTGAGAGACTCCAGCCAGGTCTCCTAAGCAACCAAATTGGCCCGGTTGCTAGGGAGGGTAGAGTCACATGGAGTAACCTACTCATGGTCGCTATAATGTGGTTCACTCTCGGTGGGGTGCATGGTGAGTTGTGCGTGGATGCCGCGGAGAATGGTGTGAAGCTTCCACACATGCTATGTCTCCGCGGTAACGTGCTCAACAAGCCACGTGATAAGATGCGTGGATTGACGGTCTCAGACGCGGAGGCGGTCCCACCCGGATTGAGGCGAGTCACTATGCCACCATGAGGACTTAGAGCGCACTGGGAATTGGGCATTCCAAATTGGGGAGAAAAAAAAAAAAAAGACCAGTACAGTCTACCACAGCAAGATAACCAACTAAAACAAAGACATTGGCTAAGTACATCGGATAATAATGACAAACAATATCTATAATATCCTAAATGTATTAAAATATCTGTGGAAAACACCCTCGTGTGCCCTTTCTCTCTCACTCTCACCCACACATACATGCATACTGGTACTAACGAAATATCGCGATATCAAAAATTTTAAAATGGTACAATATCATCTTGTTGATAATTTCGGTACCATACTCCAGTATAGTGCTATCATAAAAATGTTTTGGGATGTGAAATTTTTTAAATGAAATCAATGACCATTTGACAATTAATCAAATTCAAATCTTGATATGGCCAAGTGTGATCATTGAACAACAGAAGGATACCATTTAATTAAATAATATATAGTCTGCATGTGCTGCATGCTTCAGAATGATCGAGAGGTGCCGCTGTGCTCTCTGTCATACTTGACATATTATACACACACTCAGATCACGCATGATGCTCAGAGTGGTGTGTTAAGTGTTTGAGCAGCTGTGGACACTTACATTAATTCCTTCTCTGTTTAAATTTCAGCTTTTGAGTATTTCAGCATTTCATTTGGAATGCAGATCTTATTAAATACTATCATCAAAAACACACAGGAAGAACGCAAAGGTCCGTCAAAATTAAAGTTAAGCCAAAATAAAAGCTCTGTTTAACTGGATGTCTAGAATTAAAGATATTGTGACAGAAAACATTACTAATGCATAGAAAAAATGTATATTCAAAGTAATAAAAATAACACTAGGCTACTAATATAAATAATTTAAAATAAATGGTTTTATTATTATAATTGGTATCATTATTTATAATAATAATAGTTTTTATTATTATTATTATTATTATTATTATTATATTAATTATTATTACATGTAAGCAATATCACAAAGCCAAGTGTACTGAATATCAGCAGGCTGTGATTCAGCTGTAGCATTCTTGTTATTATGTTGTGATGCATTTTATTTGACCAAAAGCAAAATTGCAAATTTGTTCATTTTATTTTCATATTTTCATTTATATTAAAGTTATATGTATTCATTTGTTTAAACAATGTTTTAATGAAAACATGGATTCAATAAAAAAATTTATGGAAAACAGAATATGTAACTGCAAGACTTTATGCAGTTCTTTTAATCAAGTACTTTTCTGTGTACTTTCATCAGTAATCGATACCGAAGTACCAGTGCTGGTATCGTACCGAAGCCAAAATTTTTGTATCGGAGCAACCCTAACGCACACACACAGAGACTCGCAAGAAACAAACAGAGCCTTGATGTTACCACACCTCACAACTTTATCAATTAAATATTTATTTTAATACGTGTGCAAAGCACTCTCACGCTCCTTATTTCTCTCGGTTGTTCTCACCCACACTCACACATGCACACACATATATACGCACACACATAGGGTGTTTTTCCAAATTGCATTTTTGCGCCGTTGAAGGGCACTGCGGGAAGGGGACGCCACTCGAAGTGTCATTCCAATCGAAAGTAAGAAAATAAATTTTTCACAAAGGAGCTTCCACAAGACTGTTAGCAAAAGGTACATTCATACAGCAATGCCATGCTCCCTTTACAGTACCCACATCAAGAGCTCTGTCCTTCGGAGTGAGTAGGGCATAGGGATGATCACTTTCTATTGGAATCCGCCCACAGACACTCGCGAGCAACACACAGAGTCTTGATGTCAACAGACCCCTGTGACTCAATAAAACAGTTGTTTTGCAATAGAAGAGCTATAGTGCTGCTGAGAAGTCTACATAAACTAACATATTGGCGATTGGAAGCGATGTTACTGCTGATGAGAGATGCAGCAAACACAGGTAATCAAACACGTAACTCTCTGTTTTCATTTTCTTTCTATCTCTCTCTCTTGCTCATGTGCACACACATGCACTTCCTTGCTACTCTAATGAGTGAAAAAAGCAGCGCAAGCCTCTGTTGCTAGTTCTAAAGTGATGTTTTCAAACTAACAACCAAGGCTTGGGTTGTACCAATGCAAGATGGCGGAATCCATGGTGGAAGAAAGTAGTTTGAAACAAGAGCATTTTAGGGATTAAAAAAAAAACTGAAAATGTCTTGAGATAAAACCCTTCTTAAGGTGTGGTAACTATGGCATAAGCAGAATAATTGACCACATTATTACCTCGGGGTGTGCATTATTTTTCAATAATTCAATGGTCCGTCATTAATTATTCCTTACTTGTTGCAAATGTTGCTGGTTTAAATATGTCATTTAAGTAATGTTTTCTAGTAGCTTGAACTTCTTTTGGTTGCACCTGTTAGGGGTCACCACAGCAGACCATCCGTGATCTGCATATTGGACTTGGCACAGGTTTTACACCAGATGCCCTTCCTGATACAACCCCCAGTGGCTGGGGGACTCTCACTCACACCTACAGGGCAATTTAAAGTCTCAAATTCACTTAACCTGAAACATTTGAACAGAGCACCTGTAGGAAATGCAAACACAGGGAGGACATGCAAACCCCACACAGAAAGGCCCAGTTGAGTTGGGACTCAAACCCAGGCCCTTCTTGCTGTGTGGCAACAGTGCTAACCACTGAGCCACCGTGCAGCTTTGAACTATAAAGCTAAATAAAATCTGCTGTTCCAATCATCTTGGAAGCATTCATTATAATGGGTTGAAAATGCTGATGTAGCCAAGTGGTTTAAAAAGCCATTTTCTGTATTGCACTAAAATTCTTTGTGGCCCCTTTAAGAAATCCTTGTTCGGTGTGGTGAGATTTCTCTCTGGCAAGCAGTGCGCATGTGTGAGAGAGGAGTAGTTCACGCTGTGAGAGAGAAATACAGTATATGGTGAAGTCTATTGTGAGATCGGGTTAAAAAGTGATGCACGGAGTTCGCATGTGTAATGAGCGTACCACGTGGTGAAACTAAAAGGGGTTAGCTACTGCCGTATTTCGTAGATAGGATTTTATTTTATTTTATTTCTCTGTGGTGTTTTGTAACTGGTATCCTAATTTGATTAATTTTTATGCTTTATTTTGGATTGTATAGGGAATTAAGAGGTATTGTTATTCAGTTTATTTATTATTCTGTTTCCAAGTTTTATTTTTGTAACAATTCAAGAAAGATACACCGGTATTTTGTTTAATGTATTTTAGTTTTATTAGAGCTTCCATAGACCGCTGATTTTCTTTAAAACAGCAGTCAGAAAATAAACCCCCAGAAAAAGAGAGTGAGTTTTGGTGTATGTTTATTCACACACACCCGGCCACACTGAAAACAAATCTTTAATGCTTTGTTCTTTATGCTGTCTTGTGGGAACTAATGTGTACCATAAGTACCACAATTACCTTAAGCTGTACAATTCATAGCTGTGCAATGTGTTTATGAATTTATAACTGTCAAGTGTTTATATGGAGTGTACATTATAGCTATTTTTAAGATAGTATTAGAAATTAAATCTGATAAATTGTTATATATTTGTTATGCCACAATGTTTAGTAAAAAACATAATTTAATAGGTACATTATTATTATTATTTAAAAGAAGCCACTGAAAGTGTTGGCAGAGCAAGTGTGCATCTAAACTATTGACTCAACTGGGCTAGCAGAAACAACTTGTTGTTGGGCCCAGTACAGTTAATGTTGTTGAGGAACAGTGGACTACAGTCACCTGTACCTACACAACTAATCGCTTCACTTACTCGCACAGTCAATTCTGAGGTTATCTGAGCTGCTTGATGGGGTAAATCCTCTTCATCTACAAAATCATGTTGTACTTTTGAATGGTGACATTAAAATGATATACTGATCATTTATTTATTTATTTTATTTTTTTATTTTTTTTCTGTGAAAGCTGTGGCAAATCCTTATAAAGCACTGTAAACATTTTTCTTTGTCATTCTAGCTTTGAGCAGCCCTTATTGGCTTACAAAGCCAGGAGTAATTAATTGTTACCACGCCGATAGTTGTTCCGGGGTAGTTCATTAGACAGTTTGGCTGGAAAACTGGCAGACACAGTCTTTCCAGTATATTTGAAGTTAGTGAACACATATGACTGATAATAGCTTATACTGCAGAACATTATGCATACCAATTAGGTAATCAAAGACAAAAGAAGCTAACTGCATTTAGGCTTGTAGCCTATTCAGTGACACAGTGAGGTTTTCATTAGCCTTAAAGTCCATTTAGCGATATCATAGCCATTGTACTTCAAATGGCCCAGTCTAATTATGCCACTAGCACATCCTGTACTGGTGCTTTGTTGAAGGCCAACAACTTTAACATAATGACATAAAGTTGTAAATGTCTTATGAATGAGTGACCATGCACTTTCTTGGTGGTTTAAATATGGCATTTCATGCCACGATTACTCAGGGCTTTAATCCCCTACAAAGGCAAAACACAGTAACTATGGCAACACTGAAACTGAGAAAAATTGCTTTTTTAATTACTGTGCCTTGGCTTTATTGCCAGTATACACTCTGTTTTCTCTGAACCTGAACATAGTCTGTCAGATCATAGTCTAAAAGATCCAATTTTCAATCTAGGTTTGGCAATATCTTCAAAACCCTTCTGACACCAGAGATGGAGAGTAGGAAAGATGGAGAGCAGAGCGGTTGTGTTCAGGATGAGATAATACACTCTCATAATGAAGCATTCTCACACTCATATTCTACCAACTTTTATGCATGCATCCCAAAATGGCACTCTGATGGTTTTATTAGCTCATGTCAGAAGGGTTTGTTCACTCAAAAAATTATATTCTCCCTTATGTCACGGACTGAGTGGTTTAAAGCAGTTTCTCAGTCTGTTAAACAGTAATGGGATACTTTAGAACACATAGAACAAAAAGAACATTGAATGAAGTGGAATATTTATCTACAGTAGTCAACTTTTTTTAAGAGCCAATTTGATCTACTGTCTTAGACAATATGCACCTTGCATCTGGTTCATTTCTGAATGACTAATTTTCTCTCCTCAACACACACGTGCGCACGCGCACACACAGCAACTGGCAATAGAGTATAGCTCAGGGGTGTCCAAACTTTTGCTATTGGCGGTCAGATCTAAAGCAAAAAAAGATCAAGGTGTCACGGGCTGCATCATTATAATAATTAAAAAAAGGCTAGATGCTACTACATGACATTATTGCATCATCTTTATACTGAATGCTTAATATTATGCAAGTTTTAATCACACCTTGTGTTAATGAAGGATATTTATCTCACCAGGAACACTTATAATGGAAAAGATGTGACATTTTTATGCAAAATATTATACTGGGTAAGACTTTCTGGGTAAGACTTTTTTTTTTTCTAATCCATTCAGTGTCACCGCAAAGCACATATACATATTTATATATATACATACACATATACTGTACATATTTTTTGCCTGGCACTTCATCCGTGGAAATTTTTAGTTTTCTACACTCATGTTGAGCTGGTGGCGACTGCAAAGAGATTGCTCTAGTGGAGACAGTGCGCTGTAAAATGTGGCTATACATGATAGGCACACCCACCATTCAGAATATGTATTTCATATAATTTCTCAATAGGGGGCCAAATTTCATTCTATTTCTAAAATCTCTCGTGGGGCACATCAGAGCAGTCGGCAGCCGCAGATGGCCCGTGGGCTGTAGTTTGGATACCCCTGTTTTTTGTTTTCTCAAAAACAGCTATTTGATCATATTACAGCCAACTATTTTATTATTTTTATATCTATTTTATTTAAATATTTTTAGTTTCAAATAAACAGTATGTTAAAGTATGAAGTAGCTTAAATGTAGCGTGCTCATTTTTCTATGTAGCTTTTAGTGTAACTAGCTACTTTCTGTAAAGTGTAGCTTTCAACCCAGATTAGCTAATTTATCTGTTAAGTAGTTTATTGAGCATCTTACCCAACACTATCTTTTTGTCGTGGAGTGGTTTTAAGTGCGTAATGGTGCTTAATTCTCATGTGTGTGTTGCATTTTATATGTTAGCTTACTATATTACTGGGCAGAGTACACAGTGATCACACTGACATATGTAATTTATACAGTACTTTTGCTAAACATTGAATAATGGTTTATAACAGTTTATAAACCAATTTATGTGTTTAATTTGGTTGATGTAATTAAGATTGTAAGAATAAACTGTGTTTGATTGTGTATCAGCTGTGGTTAATTAGTCAAATTGGGACAGAATTTTGCTGCAGGCATGTAAAGGAGAGGGGCTGTGTGTATTTGTGTCTGTGTTGATGTGTTTATACCAACATGTAGGTATGATAGGACATTAAAGGCTATAGCTCTGTTCCCAAACCTAGTGAGCTGACTTGCTGTCTGATGCTTACATAGGCATTTACTGTACCTTCTATGGTAACATCGTATTTGAAATTAAGTGACGTAGGGCTCTATTTTCATAAGCGCCCAAGCTGTGCTGTGACCGTGCTCTACCTCTTATCCAATTTTCTTGAGAGCACTAATTCTAAGTGCAATTTTCGCTCCAGGGCAAAGCGCAAGTGGCAGGGGGTGAGAGTGTTTGCGTTAAACTATGGTATTTGTAAACTGTGGGTCTATTGTATGGTAATGAAGTGGCACAAAGCATAATTTTCTATTTTCCTGAGAAATAGTTAATTTCGCTAAGACGTTTAAATACCATGTCTGTTTTCAGCGCAAAGTCTAAACTCAGTTCCTGCATTTGAAGTTTGGAGAGTCCACCAGCAGGTGTTAATAAAGTTCATGCCCAAACTCTGAAAATGTAGTGGAATATCAAATGATGTCCCTGACAAATAGCCTCTTTATGAAACAAAATTTATAAAATTTGTGTTGAATTATCTATAGCTCATGGTTTATTTCCCAATGATTACTATTATTATGTTTATATTTACAATTGTATTCAAGATCTAATTTGTATTGGTATTTTTCCACGAGTTATTGTAGAATGATTTTTAAGTCACTGTAAAAGGGACCGGTGGAAGAGTAAACTTGGACAGCGTAAAATGTTTTTGTTTCGTTTGAAGTGCAATTTAAATTTAGAAATATTTTTTTTCTTGTTTCAATAAATTAATTGAATGTTTTTAAATCAGAATCAACCAGAAGAAGTGAAGTGCCTTCCTAATAATACACTAATAATACTAGCCATGATTTGTGTGTCGGTAGATGAAAATGATTAATAACACTTACATTCTCTATAATTTAACAGAGCCTATATCCGTATCCTGCAGCACATTTTCCATGTGTATAAAAGGAGTGTGTCCCATTTAACAAGCGTGCAAGTTAAATTGCACTTGACCCGATTAGTTAATGCACAAATTAATGTAAGTCCATATTTCTTTTCTATTCTATTAATTCTAAGTCACTGCATTCAGTCCATTTACACTACCAACTTCTTTTGAATGTGCTGTCTTTGTATATATCGCTTGTGCTTGAGGGAATGAACTATATAATAGGATGCAGGCGCCACAATAATTGGAGAAGAACCTCCGAATCAAATTGCACTTGACCTGATTAATGCCTTGCATGCGCGATTTCGCCAAACCCACTTGCGTTTGGACTTAGACTTGCTTGTATGAAAATACCAAAACTTCATGACCATGCCCATTGACTTTGCGCTTATGACTTATGGCATAGCGCTGTTCTTAGCGCTAGTGCTCTTAAAATAGGGCCTTAAGAATTTTAAGAGTTTTACATTTGTATGTTGATGTAAACTAACAGCACAAAACACTAATAGGCATAAAAAATGAATAACACACACAAAAACTAGGTTAAATAGTCCAATTATAAGATATTGAACTATGCGAAACATTTAATGAAATATAGCTAGCATTTCTCTTGAATCCATCCTCCATCTTAGATATTTTATTTTATTTTATTTTATTATTAAACACCCATTACAGTGACTTCTGGGATTGTCTCATTTATGAATGATGATTTGGCTGAAATTAGGTACCTTTTAAGGCAGCATAACTTTAACTTTTAAAAAAGCCTTTGTGTCAGGAGTTGGCCCTAAAATTCTGTCTAGGTAGGCTGCTCTCCATTTTTTGAAAACAGAACTTACAGTATACAGTATGTTATGAAACTGAATGTTTTCTCAATCAACTATTTTATTTTATTTATTTATTTTTTATTTTTTTGTCATTATTCCTCTCCATGATTCACCATTTATGTTTGTTGGGCCAAATATAACTGCCTATTGTGTGTTCCAGAAGCTGCTGTAAGCCTGTCTGTTGCTATGGGTAAATACAGAAGGCACAGATGTACACAGTGTCTGTCCAATCACGCACACCCATTCAAACACACATAGGGCAACTCATCTTTTCCCCTCAATTCACCTATGCTATTCTTAAATGGGCTTTACTAGCAATGTGTTAAATTCTGGCAAAGTACTTATATGACAAAAATACCACTAACGCACACATTACAGGCACAATGTTCTTTCTCTTTTTTACCTTCTCTATCTATTTTGCTTGGTCTCTTGCTTGGTGCCCCGCATCAGCACTCTTGCAGACAGTGCTGTCCTTCCTATCTCTCTCCCTCAATCCGTCTCTTTCCTTCTCTTTATCTCACCCTCACATGCTACCCTTCCTCAGCAACTATCTCAAGCTGCAGACAGACAGGAAGACAATGGGAGAGAGAGAGACAGTATTATCATTTATAGCAGTCCCTCTTACATTCTGTTTTAAGGCAACAAATGTTTCTATATATATATATATATAAAAAAAAATAAAAAAAAAGCTTATCTAAATTACAAAGTAACACTTTTCATTTCAGCTTTACTTAAGTCAACCCGGTCTCATAGAATCACATTACTATAACAAAATTTTTGCAAAAGGATTTTTACATGACTCATGGTACGTATTGCGCCACTTTCCTGGTGAAATGAACACTAGAGGTGCTACAACAACAATGGCCTTGATTCCCTTTCACACAAATCATGAGTAAAAGGGCAGATTATCAGTTCATAAACACTTACTTTTTGCCCTGTTCCTCACATAATTTGTACATAATTGTAATGGAAAATTGTCACAGTTTTTCATTACAAAAAATCTTATGACATCTAATTTGAACATTATATTGCATGACTCTAACCAACTACAGGTACAAGCATGTTCGAGAGCGATTAAATATAAACTGATAGAACATTACACTTGTGATGCAAAGGATAGGGTGACCTGAAGAGCGCACGAGTGGACACGTGAGCCGAAAGTGTCATAAAAGCACCATAAAATGATGTAGTTGCTTCATCAATTGCATTTTTTTATGTCACATTTGCTTTTTGACACTATCGGTTAGGTTTAGGTTTAATGTTAAGGGCAGGGAGATTGATTGGTTTTGTTCATTTAAAATTCAATAGTGAAATAACCTTAAAAACCTCATCTCGTCTGGGAGAAAATGTAGCTAACTTTTGGCACCACTCAAGGGATATTTTACCTTGGAACTGCCGCAAAACGTGTAATGAACCATGTAATATAATTTTGCAAAAATATTGCCATAGTCATGTCATTTTCATGAGATCAGGCTGACTTTTACAGAGCCCTTTAGAGGACAGGGAGGGATTTTATTATTATTATTTTTTTCTGAAAATAGTTTTGCGTGCGCTTGCAAAAAGTTTTGCTTTCCCTTGCAATAAGTGTTGTGTGCCCTCGCAATAGTTCCCTATCTGTCACTCACTCGACGTTGTGTCGATGTAGTGACACTAGGGGTCACTCTTGGGAGCCCGAAACACCTCTGATCTTTGAAAAAAGGCCAATGGGAATTGGTGAGTGGTATTTGCATACCACTCCCCCGAACATACGGGTATAAAAGGAGCTGGTATGCAACCACTCATTCAGATTTTCTCCTCGGAGCCTAACAATCAATGCTCACTGAGCTGAATTCCCACGGCTTTTCATTCACCTTTGCTGGATCTGATGGCGCATTTCAGCGGCTTCTCCCCCTCTGCACTGGTGCACTGCAGAGAACGCCCCTGGGCGCTTCGGCAGAAATAAAAGATTATATTCTAAAAAGAGTATATTTCTCTAAAAGTGCGGCACACACGGAATGTCTTTTTAAAGATTTCCTTCCGTTTGTGTGTTATTCCTGGTTGCGGTTGTTATCTCTCGCCTTCTGACAGCCACGATCGTCTTTCGATGTCTGGGCGCTGCCCACGCGGAGACATCATTCGTGGATGGGTCATGTCCTCATTGCGAGAACATGACCATGGCAACGTCGCGGTCGCGGCTTGCCTTCGTAAGAAAGCAAGCCACCCCGGCGGCTCCCCGCCTCAGTCCTTCTACCTACGGGTATGAGGACAGCGCGGCTAGCACTGTGGGTGATTTGGGGACCTCAATGGGATCACCTCTGCCGGGTATCCCCCCACGGACCTCCCATTCCCCAGCACGCTCGTTTGCCCCGATCGGGCTTCCGGATGAGTCTGCCGGCTCGTCTCAGGGCGAGTTCAAACTCTTGTTCGGAGCCCGCGAAGGTGATGAGCTCTCAATTGCAGCATCAGAGAGCGGGCCAAGGGGTATTCGGTGATCCCCCCGGTGGATAAGGTGCTCACAGTGCACCTATGCCTGCAGAGCGCTGCCACCTGGCCACTCCCATCCAGGGCCTGTAGGTTTATGTTGTCCCTGATGGCCAAGGCCTATGGTGCCTCTGGACAAGCCACCTCCGCCCTGCACACCTCCGGGTGGCGAAGGTCATGGTGCAGTCTCTCGGGTGGGCGATGTCCACCTTGGTGGTCCAGGAGCACCACCTTTGGCTCAACCTGGTCGAGATGAGAGAGGCCGACAAGGCACGGTTCCTTGATGCCCCCATTTCCCAGGTTGGCCTATTCGGCGACACCGTCATGGACTTTGCCCAGCAGTTCTCGGCAGTGAAGCAACAGACGGAAGCTATCCAACACATCCTGCCCCGGCACGGCTCAAGATCCCGCACCCCATCTGCTCGTCACCAAGGGTGCCCTCCTGCGGTGACTGCACCGGCTCCGCCGCAGCCCGCCCCCACGGCCCGGCCCAGGTGTGGAGCCCACCACAGGAAGCAGATGCCACCCGTCTCATAGCCGGCCGCCAAGAACCCGAGAAACTGGCTAAACCTAGCTCACTCTCGGGATGTGTTGTGTGCGCACAGGGACCTGGTGCTCACGCACCTTAGCCGACTAGGGCTTTGGGTCAACTGGGAAAAGAGCAAGCTCCTTACGGTTCAAAGCATCTCTTTTCTCGGCTTGGTGTTGGACTCAGTCTCGATGACGGCGCGCCTCACAAATGAGTGCACACAGTCAGTGCTGACCTGTTTTAAGGTGTTCAGACAGAAGACAGCGGTTCCACTGAAACTGTTTCAGAGGCTCTTGGGGCATATGGCATCCTCAGCGGTGGCTACACTACTCGGGTTGATGCATATGAGACCGCTTCAGCACTGGCTGCAGACTCGAGTCCCGAGATGGACATGGCGCGTGGCCATTACACCAGTCTTCAGCCCTTGGACCGACCTCACATTTCTATGGGCAGGCGTTCCCCTAGAGCATGTCTCCATGAATGTCGTGGTTACTACAGATGCCTCCAAAATGGGCTGGGGCACTGTATGTAAAGGGCACGCAGCTGCCAGCTCCTGGACGGGCCCACGGCTACGTTGGCACATCAACTGCCTCGAGCTGTTGGCAATTCTGCTCGCCCTGCGGAGGTTTTGGCCATTGATCCAGGGTAAGTATGTGTTAGTTCGGACAGACAACATGGCAACGGTGGCATACATCAACCGGCAAGGCGGTTTACGCTCCCGTTGTATGTCACAACTCGCCCGCTGTCTCCTCCTCTGGAGTCGGCAGCACCTCAAGTTGCTGCGAGCCACTCATATCCCGGGCAACCTCAACACTGCAGCGGATGTGCTGTCACAACAGGTTACACTCAGGGGAGAGTGGAGACTCCACCCCCAGGTGGTTCAGCTGATTTGGAATCGATTCGGGCAGGCACAGGTAGATCTGTTCGCTTCCTGAGAATCCTCCCACTGCCCGCTCTGGTACGCCCTGACCGAGGCACCCCTCGGTATAGACGCGCTGGCATACAGCTGGCCCCCTGGACTATGCAAATATGCGTTTCCCCCAGTGAGCCTACTTGCACAGACCCTGTGCAAGGTCAGGGAGGATGAGGAGCAGGTCGTCCTAGTAGCACCCTACTGGCCTACCCAGACGTGGTTCTCAGACCTCATGCTCCTCGTGACAGCTCCCCCCAGCAAATTCCCCTGAGGAAGGACCTTCTTTCTCAGGGACGGGGCACCATCTGGCACCCACTACCAGACCTCTGGAATCTCCATGTCTGGCCCCTGGACGGGACGTGGAAGACTTAAGTGGCCTACCACCCACGGTGGTAGACACGATCACTCAGGCTAGGGCTCCCTCTACGAGGTGCCTGTATGCCTTGAAGTGCCGTCTGTTCGCTAAGTGGTGTTCTTCCCGAGGCAAAGACCCCCAGAGATGCGCAGTCGTATTGGTGCTTTCCTTCCTGCAGGAGAGGTTGGAGGGGTGGCTGTCCCCCTCCACCTTGAAGGTGTATGTGGCCTCTATAGCGGCACACCACGACACAGTGGACGGTAAGTCCTTAGGGAAGCATGACCTGATCATCAGGTTCCTGAGAGGCACCAGGAGGTTGAATCCCTCCAGACCGGACCTCTCTGTAGTTCTTCAGGGTCTACGGGGAGCCCCCTTTGAGCCCCTGGAGTAAGCTGAGCTTAAGGCACTCTCTTTAAAGACTGCCCTCCTGACTGCGCTCACTTCCATCAAGAGGGTAGGAGACCTGCAAGCATTCTCTGTCAGCGAAACATGCCTGGAGTTCGGTCCGGGCTACTCTCACGTGATCTTGAGACCCTGACCGGGCTATGTGCCCAAGGTTCCCACAACCCCATTTAGGGATCAGGTGGTGAACCTGCAAGCACTGCCCCAGGAGGAGGCAGACCCAGCCCTGACATTGCTGTGTCCGGTGCGTGCTTTACGCATCTATTTGGATCGCACGCATAGCTTTAGAGTCTCTGAGCAGCTCTTTGTCTGCTTTGGTGGACAGCGGAAAGGAAGCACTGTCTCCAAGCAGAGGATCGCCCACTGGGTCATTGACACCACAGCAATGGTATATCACGCTCAGGACGTTCCACCCCCTGCAGGTCTACAAACCCATTCTATCAGGAGTGTGGCGGCCTCCTGGGCCTTGACCAGTGGCGCCTCTCTAACAGACATTTGCAGAGCAGCGGGCTGGGCAACACCCAACACCTTTGCGAGGTTCTACACTCTCCGGGTTGAGCCGGTTTCGTCCCATGTCTTGCTAGGTACGAACAGGTAAGTCCGGGACAGCTGGCCGGGTGTATCGCTTGCGCATAGCGCCTTTCACCTCCCCTGAGCTGAAGACGTATGCTGTTGACTCCCAGAAGTGTTCACAAAGTGTGTTCCCTGGATGACTTCCTCCTAGCCCTGTGGCAGACGAGTTTACGGAGAAACTCGCTGCTGGCTCAGTACATGTGCTAACTAAGCCCTGTACTGGAGTAGGTGCTCCGCATGTGTTGGTTCCCCATAGGTGACCCCATGTGACGTATATCTTCCGCTAAATCGTTTCCCTGTTGGTAAACTGCATCTTCCTTGGGCAGAGGCCCCTCTGCCCCAGTCACCATGTTTGTAGAAACTCCTCCCCCGTTGGGTAGGACCTACCATTGGACTTCTCCACATGACATACTTCTGACAAGGCTCAGCAAGACCATGTGACATATTTCCACTCAAAATACCCGCCCCCCACCCCCCTGGGCAGGGTGTGGTCTCCACGGTGTCTTCCCCTTGGGAGTGACACCCCCCCAATGTAGACACTGGTGGCCCCAGTTGGTTAACAAATTTCACTCTTTTATGGGGAGAGAAAAAAGAGGATAAGAGACCACGACTGGGCTAGCCTGTCCCTATTTTTTGGGCAGTCGACTTGTCCCCGAAGGGCTGTTCGACGCTCATAACAGCGTTGGGGGAGGTTACGTGTCGGCCTGGTGCGCTGGCTACGAGGCACACAGTGGTCTGCCCGTCTCGCACCGCCAGTTCACGTAACACAGTTCAGCTAGTTGTGGCGTTTCGTTTAGGGACCCCTAGTGTCACTACATCGACACAATGTCGAGTGAGTGACAGATAGGGAACGTCCTGGTTACTTTCGTAACCTCCGTTCCCTGATGAATGCAAATACCACTCGCCAATTCCCATTGGCCTTTTTTCAAAGATCAGAGGTGTTTGGAGCTCCCAAGAGTGACCCCTAGTGTCACTACATCGACACAACGTCTCGTTCCCTCCATCAGGGAACGGAGGTTACGAAAGTAACCAGGACGTTTTGCATTCCCTCACAATAAATTTACTATGGTTTTACTACAGTATCCTTATTTTAACCATGATATTCATAGTCAAACCATGGTGAGAAATGAACGACTATGGTAATTAAAATCATAATTTTGTGGTTATTATGGTTTTACTATACAAATACCAGAGATAACTATGGTTTTACTATAGTAATATTGTAGAAACCATAGTTTTGGTGGAAATCATGGTTTTACTATACAGTAATATTGTGACTGTTGGCTGAAAAAAAAAAAAAAACATTATTTGACATTTATAAATCTCAGGGTTTAAATAAGGTAGCCCTGAAAAACTGCTTTTGTTTCCATTCATGTCTCCTGTAACTGAGTAAAGGTTTGTGTTGATATGACAAAGCAATCAAAAGTTATAGCATTACAAAAACAATTTATCCTAGTGTATAAAAACACCTGTGTCCAAAACCCTCTCCAAACAAGTTAAACATAATAATTGTACATAAGAACTCATTACACATGCAAATACAACAGTGACTAAAGGTACTCCAAAGACCCCCTCAGGCCTTCAGAATTTCCACAGAATCCCTCAACAGTGTAAGTGAATAGGCATCTAAAATCAGATTGTCAGATTCATCAGCCAATCAGATTGATTTATTTGTTCTTGGTGGGTGTGATCTTTAGGATATGTCCCAGTCGAGGCCTTCTAGCTGGCCTTGAGTGACGAAATCATGCTTTAAGTGATGTAATTTGAAAGCGAAGAGTGCGAGATCGTCATCACTGCCGCTATCGCCATTGAGAAAGAGATCCTTGTGGATTTACAAACACGAGATGTTCTGCATGACCGTGTGATTGTTTAATTTATTAAACAGGAAAGGGGTACTGATTTTCACATCAAGTAAATTGGTAAGTGCTTTTTGCATTGTTATAGCAACATCAAGAGTTTTGTAAGTGTAAATTAGGCTGCTGGAGCATTCAGTGTCAGTTTTGAAAAGTAGTGCTGCATTCCATTCAACTCGGAAAGTCGGATTAACTTCCTACTAGGAAAAGTGCAATGGAATGCACCTTGAAGTCAGAATTGCTGTACAGTATACTGTATCCATATAGTAACCATGATTTTACCATATATTAACCACGCAAATTATTGTGGTTACTACAGTTTTATTACAAATACCATGGCATTTGGAGTAAAAACCAAAATTTTTTACTGTATTTTTCTGTATTTTTACTAAGGATTTCACTACGAATATCAAGGTTGAAATATGGATACTGTAATACCATGGTAAATGTATTGTGAGGGAAAACAAAACTAATTGCGAGGGCACACAAAACGTATTGCAAGAGCATGCAAAACGTGTTGACAAAACCTCTGAGGGGCTCCGTCGACTTAACAGTGCTTCTGATTTTTTTTTTTTTTTTTTTTATAAGATCAACAGATATCATTAAGAATATTTTTGGTTCCCTTATTTTAATCTCAATTTTTATAATCAGTAAAAAAATAAAAAATAATCTTAACACTTGATAACTTTGACATTGTGTTTACTCAAACAAAAATTGAAGGCCTTAATTCAGCGCTAGTATCATTCATAAAAAACAAAAAATAATTTATGGGAACACTTTAGCTCATTGTTGTTCTTTTTAATCCATTTCACCATCCAAAACTTGTTTTAAAACATAATTTATTTATAGATTCTATTAACTTCGAATGATTTTTTTATTTTTTATTTTGTCCTTCTATAATAGTCCAGTGACCCTACACCAACATTGTCTCTCAGCTTCCCAGAAAACATTACCCTACTGGATGATGGTGGTCACATGATACAGTAGATCCAGTGATGTCATAAAATGATTATTTCTTTGTGCATTTATCCACTCACTCACCTACACACAAACACTTACATAGACACACGTTCACTCTCACACACAAAATATCAATTTTATACCACAGTCAATGCCATTAAAGTTCTAAATGTGTCCCAAATCACATTTACATTGTTCCATTATACATTTCCATATTCCTTTCTTGCAGTTTGCATCCTGTACATTCCACATTTGCTGTAATACCATTGCTGCCATTATCAATTGATCTCGTCCAATCGATTGTGCATGACTCGGCACGTCCGCTTGCCATGACTCTGTCCCTGTAATTAACAGTCAAGCGAATTGATCAATACTCGAATTCCACCACATTTTCCCCAAGCCCATGTGAGTTAGCAACTGCTGCTTGTCTTTAGCTATAAAGCCTAGTTGTTGTTCAGACAGACTCTCAGCTTTAAAAAAATATGTTTTTCCATGATTAAGAATCAGACAAGCTAGTCTAGTTTTGTTTTGTTTTGTTTTATTTTGTTCTTGATACCTAGTTTTCTCTCTCTCTATTGACTGCTCCAATCAACATTCTATGGGATCTTCAGCCCTCTCTAAGCTTTCCCTACAAACTTTCCATCTCACCTTCAAACTCCATCTCTCTTTGATCCCTTTTATATCCATCTTGAATTTCTTATAACCGCTCATGCGATTTATCTACTTGTGTGTCTCACCTATCCTCTCTCTTCCTAGACCACACTCTCCTCCATTTCTTCTCCCTTGTCCTTATCTTTATCCTTCATCTGCTGGTTCTTTGTAATCTCTGCTATTGGAGGTTTGGAATTTGAGTTGGTGTTGTTGTAGGCATGGATGTATCCTTGCGAATGTCGCGCCTGGAAATCTCCACTGCCACTGCTGGTTGTTGAGGTGCTTGTTGCTGAGCTGCACTGGACAAGCATGCCATGTAAAGACTGGCTCCGTTTGGTCCAAATTACGCTCAGTCTCTTGGCGTAACTATAGCAGGCTGTGGTGGCGATTTCACCCATATCAAACGATGAACTTCTCTTATAGCACAGAGCACTGTGAGGAGAACTCTCACCTGGTAAAACAGGGCTCTGATAGACCAGTGAGGAATTCCATTGGCTGTCCGTCCCTCCCCGATGGACAACAATGCCCCCTCCTGTGCTGAACCGCCTGTTACTGAGTTGTGAGCTGTACGTGGGGGGTGGAGCCAAACTTAAGCTGGCCCATTTGCCCGTGTCCCTGTTGGTAGGCTGGAGTTTGATTTGTGTTGCTCCTGACTCGTGTGATAGACATGGCAACATAGGGGGGGAATGAATACTGGGGGTGTAATACAAAGACATTTTTTCTTTCTTAGGTGTGTAAGGTGGAAGGAGCCTCTCTGACCCCTTATTCTCTGCTTCTATTCCCACCCTGAACTGCTCAAGATTCACTCTGGGCTTTGGGAGGGTTTTTGGTTTCACTTTCGAAGTTGGTTTAGGTGTCGACCCCAATCCTCCCTCTGACACTTTCTGTTTTTGAACAAGCCCATTGGGCAGCACCACCACCATTACATTGCCATTTCCATTGCTCTGAGAGATGACATCAGCACCCTTAGCTGGAAGAGGTGGGGAGGCTGGTCCTGAGCATCCCACCTCATCTCCTATTTCATGATGATTGTCATGGTTACTGCACACACGGTGGCGCACCATCAGTGCCACAGTAAACACCAATAGTGTTACAACAACAACTCCACCAACCAAAATGGTTAGAGTCCCGCCCAGGAAGTGGGCTTGTAGTGAACGACAGTCAGGGTAATTGTCCTTAGTGCTAAACTGCGTGCAACCAATGACCTTTGTGGCAGCCATAGAAGTAACTGTGTCATCAACAATGGCTAGCACGCACAAATTGTAGTCTATGCCAGAGACCAGGTTTTTCAGTAGGAAACTGTCACTCGTGGGGGGCAGAATCCTTAAAGAGAGAAAAGAGAAAGAGTGGTTAGCAACCTGAAGCAATTATACACCAGCACACACGCAAACACAAACTGTTCCTTTCCCTCATTCTATCATAAGGAAACAGCATTTTGCTTAGGCGCTTGTTCCTGTAAAACAAATGTATTGTGCGTACACTGTTGTCACACAAAAGCATAGCTAATGTAATGGAAATCTAGAGGGCTGTTCTGGCACAGTGCTAGCAAAGTGAAGGCCTTCCCAAACAATACCTCTGATATCAACATATAATTATAGGCTCTGATCAAGACCTTGACACATTTAGAATACTGCTTTAGTCACGGTATTAAAACCCCATTATTCTCCTACACATAGTTTTCTTTTTCCTTCTCTAAAAGAAGAAATTCATTGGCTGGCGCCTACCGTCCATTGGTTCTGAAGGGTTTAATTATGTGTCAGCAAAAAATTAAAGGAGATTTCCAATGGCACATTGCACATCGAATATTAGCTACAAACAAACTCATGACCAGATGCTTCAGTTGTTGTCCATTTTTGTTGGGCACATTACACAGTGCTTTGTAATTTTTTGTTTATGCTTGAATTACTTCTTGGCAGTGGTATTGTTTATTCCATAATTGTTTAATTATGGCCCAAAGCACAAGCAAAAACAGAAAGGCAAGGAATATATCCACTTTAATGTAAAGTGTTGTGTGTATGGGGAGTATCCATTGCAGTCTCATAAATAACACATTGTATGTATACTGTATGAATGTTGATATTTTATATGTAAGGGATTCAGTCAGCCAGTTATTATCACAAAATAAAGCCTGCCAAGGGAAAAGCCTGCATGTCATCATGAAGATCTAGTGTCCTTTATCTCCTTGAAGGAATTTATGTAAGAGATACTGTACAGTCAGCCAATAATTATCCCCAAAAAAGCCTGACAGGGTAACCATGAAGCGGAGGGGTCTTTTTTTACCCTGTCGTTGTTTATTTTGTGATCATGTCCATCTGACTATACATTATCCAGTTTCAACCTTGTGTGACCCCGCGTAAAAATGTGTGGACTTTGTATTTTGGCTTCACAATACGCAACGCATAATTTGATTTCATTTGAACCGACTGATCTCAGTTCAGGAGACTCTGGGCTGTCAGTAAAGGGTTAAACATTCGATGTACAAAGTCATGTGACAAAACAACATGGCGCCGATCACAGCGGAGTTTGTCTTTGGGAGAAACGGCAACAAAACTACATCTGGTAAGAAACCTAATTAAGTGTTTAGATTGAAACCTGATTGAGTCAAAAAAAAAAAAAAAATGTAATCTCTTGTTTCATCCGATATGCCATTTTTAAAATTTGAGCTGCTAAACACAGTGTTCACAAATGTGTACAACAGACTAAGGTTTTCATTAGAAATCCTATATTTACTGTGTATTTACACACTGAGAAAAAATTGCTTTCAGAGGCTTTATATGGAGTTAGGATGAAAAACGCTGCATTTCAAACAGTTCTGAGACCAGTGCAGACAGACAGCACATTGGAGGTTAAGTCCTTCACTAAATAGGGAGCAAGGGAGCATCCTGTAGCTTTCCTATGAAGCCAAGTGCATTAAATCCAAACTTCCTATCAAACGTTCAGTTTCAGGATGATGTTTGGACCACTCAACATGTTTGGCAGACATGGGACAATGGTAATCAGTACTTAGATTCAGAATCTATAATGTATTATTTTATTTTAACATGGATGGCAGTGATTGGACAATGCTGGCTATAACTTGTATCAGAATTAATTATGCTAATTTCTGATTTGCTAATGCTTAAGCACTGGCTATCACTTGTTTGTTTGACATTGCAAAGAGAGAACATTGAGAATTTTTTGCCAAAGTAGAAACAAACATTGCAACATAAGTCAAATCAAGTGAAATAATTTGTATTTGTATAGTTTTTTATTTGTGCTTTTGTCTGTAACATCTCAAAAACATGAATAACACTCCTGGAAACATAATAAATAGTTTGGAAACATAACAAAAAAACATTTCTATAGCTTGGTATTATTTAAAATGTCACAACTTAGTCCCGCTGTCCACATATTTTGCCATAATAATAATTATTATTATTATTTTATTATTTTTATTTTTTTGGCATATTTATTAGGTGCTACTATTTACAAATCAAAAAAAAAAAAAAAATGGAAAATGCACACAGCAGTCACTCTCAGGTCTCAGGAGGATATTACTGCATGGCTACTTAAAATACTTGAAAATACATGAAATATTGATTTGAGTTGAAATTATTTTATTAGCTTAATTGTAGAGACTACGCAGAGACAAAACACAAGCAAAACACAAGTCCTTATTCAGAAATATTTCACCACTGTTTGAACGCAATCAGAATCAAGTATTCCAGAAAGCTGTGTAGTAATTTGTAATGTGGATCAGCTTACTACATAATCCATCATATTGGACATCTGCTTTCTGAATACATTAATGAACATGAAATATTGATTTAAGTTGAAGTTATTTTCTAAAGTGGGAAGAAACAGACAGAGTAGTGATACGAGAAACATAAAAGTAGAACAGCTTTGTAGGAAATCTGTTACCAAGGATAACGGGCAATTATCCAGTTTTGCAGTCATTAAACAAAAAATATTTGACTGCGGAATGCAACGTTTGACCAGAATCACATATTCCAGAGAGCTGTGTAGTAAATTTGGTGGTATTTGTGAATTGTTTTCTGTTTTCATGGATTCAATATTTGTACTGTTAATATGGTGAGAATTCATCATTTGTTTTGAGTCATAATTGTGCAGGCATAATTTGTTTATTTAATTATTATTTTTTTAATCAGTAAAGTAAAAAAAAAAGACCCTCTCCCACTCTTCCTATCTCTCGCACACACATACACACACTCTGTCTGCCTGAGCTGCTCTCTCATTGGGGTCGGAAGCTATTAAGCCTGGATGTGGTGTAAATTATGAGTTAGAGCTCAAGGTCATTCTGTCTGCCCTCTTATAGCTTTGTATTTCTAGACTCCATGTAGGTCTGTATGTCCTTGTTTTGTGGTTCCAAGCAACAGCAAGAGATATACTATTTAAATAAAATGGCAGGACACTGGGCATTACATGTTTTATAAGTGACTGGCTACACACTTTGTAGGTAAAAATCTCAGACATGCTATTGAAAATATGTTTGTGAACTATACTGTAGATATAGTATATTTGTAGGTGGATTCCCTTTGCATGCCGCTGTGTATGTAAGTATGAATAACGAAGAGATAATGAGGTACAGTATCATAAATGTTGCATATATACTTGTACTCATGGTGAAGTCCAGGGATATAAAATTGCATGTTTTTTGCATAGTTACACTTTAGTTGTTTTGTTTTCTTTTTCAAAGAAAACTAAAAATAGGCCTATGTTTATATTATTAGGTTTAGTCATTTGTGTGGATGACACTTCTGATGTATGCAGAGGTTTTTTTCCTGTTTGCTTAACCTGCATCAAAACACACTGGAAATACACAAACAGAAATCAAACCTCCAAAAATAAAATAATACAGCAAATTGTTCCCACATTAGAGATTCAATGATACTTCAATTCCACGTAAATGTCAAATTGAGTAAATGCATTCACTGCATAAAAGCTACTGGAAGAAAAGAAAGATAAAGATAATGAAAAAGGAAAAAAGAAAGTCAAGTATACTTAGCAAAAAAGTGACAGGTGACTATCTCTGGGTGACAAATCAGTGTTAACTGAATTACAAGATCCACAGATGTGTATTGGCCTGTGTACCGCACAGAGTAAGTGAATGTCACCTTCAGCAGTCTTAGTCAGTGGGTTTGTGTGTTTGGATGCGTTTTTTTTTTTTTTTTTTTTTTTCATTGTGCATATAGATTCCCCTACATCCAATTTTTTGTGTCCTAATTGTCGACAAAATTTCCTTTAACCTCCTGAGAACCCAGCGTGACTGCTGTGTGCATTTTCCATTTCCCTTTTTGATTTGTAACTAGTAGCACCTAATAGGCCTAAACATGCAACAACAACAAAAAATTCTAGAGCAAATAGTTTTCATAAAATTGATGGCAACATATGTGGACAGTGGGTAGTTGTGAAATTTTAAATAATACCAAGCTATAAAAATCAGATTTTTTATCAAATTTTTTATTAGTTAGTTATTCATGTTTTTGAGACGTTACAGACATTACATCAGAAGTGAGCATAATTAATTCTGATTCAAAGTAATGGCCAGCATCATCCAATCACTGCCAACCACGTTAAAATAAAATCATTCATTATAAATTCTTAATCTAAGTACTGATTACCATTGTCCCACGTCTGCCAAACATCGTCTGCAGCCTGAAACTGAATTTTTGGTCAGATTTTAGGAGTGAATGCACTTAGCTGCATAGAGAGCTATCGGATGCTCCCTTGCACCCTATTTAGTGAATGACTTCTCCTTCAGTGTTGTCTGTCTGCACTGGTCTCAGAAAAATTTGGAATACACCTTATTTTTACCCTAACTCCATATAAAGCCATTGAAAGCGAAATGATTCAGCTTTTGGATGAACCCACTGATTCTCAATATGATAATGTACAGTAAATATAGGACTTCTAAGGAAAAAATGCTCTAAAGTACACATAAGTGTTTATTGTGTTTAGCAGTGTCGCGATAAATCATTAAAATTTTAAGATTTGCATACCGGATGAAACTAGAGACTCTAATCTTTTGACTCAAACAGGTTTCAATGTAAAAACTTAATTTGGTTTCTAACCAGATGTAGTTTTGCTGGCATTTCTCCCAAAGACAAACTCTGCTGTGATCGGCGCCATGTTGTTTTGTCACATGACTGCGTACGTTGAAAGTTAAACACTTTACTGACAGCCCAGAGTCTTCTGAACTGAGATCAGTCTGTTTAAATTCATTTAAATAATGTATTGCGTATAGCAAAGCCAAAATACAACATCCATGCATGTGTCCGCAGGGTCGCACAAGGTTAAATTTACACATTTTAAATTCACAGACTTTTTCAGGAAAATGTACCGAAAATATTGCTGCACTACACAGATTTTTCTCCAATCAGATGCTCTTTAGAATAAATACACCCCCCCCCCCCCCCCCAAACTTACTGTATGTCAACAACTTTCTCATTTGTGTCATTTTTATTTCCCCTAAGGAAATTTAGGTAAAAACATCTGAAACAATGTTGATATGTAAATAAAACATAACTGAGAACACCTCTAAGTCTTGAGCTATGAAAGAGCAACCTCTGAGCAGTAACATTTTCCTCTGGGTTCTTAGTACTCTTGCTTTGCGTTTTCAGAAGAGGGAGTTTGACCTTTTTTTCTAGTCCCTTTAATTTGTGTGCCTGTATGTGTGTGATGGAACTGCACAAATTCACATTTTATAATGTCATACATCAACACACACACACTCAAACACACCCATGCTGCAATAAAAACCTGACAGGGAAATGTATTGTGAAACTGGTGACACAGAAACAGGCAATTATTAGAACACTCTAATAAAAGAGAGAGTGAGGGCGAGAGGGGGAATGATGGGAGCATGAGCAAAAGGGAAGGAGACAGAAAAGACTTTCATCTTTTGTCTTCACTAACTTAATCTTCATAAACAGACTGCTCTTATTCTCTAAACACAACCCTGCCTTTCTCTTGTCACACATTTACCTCTCATCATCACTCAGTTAATTTAAGTCTTTCTCTCCCCTCTGTCTCTATCTCTCTCGCTCTCACTTTTTGCAAAATATCTATGCATTCACTGAGGCATAAAGGGAACTTGTCTGCTTTTTCTTGTTTCAGCAAAGCTACACATTCAGAAACCAAACCTAAGCCAAGATAAAAGCTTTCCTTATACCAGTAATCTCTCCTTTTCTTGATTTCTCACTCTCTTCTTCCTGTTGTTGTGGCCGTCAGCAAGATAGGTTGTGACACACTTATTGGCACTGCAGTTTAAGCCCATTTAAAGACTTCATTACTCTATCCCTTGAGCCCTCTGTCAAACTCTCTGTCTCTATCTCTGTCCCACCCCCTTATTTCTTCTTCACTCCCTCTCTCTTTCTCTTTACCAGCCCCTCTGTCAGTTTCAATGTCTGTGGTGTCACTATTCTGTAATTCTTCTTCCCCACATACACACATTCACTTTCTCTTGGCCCTTTAATGAAGGACAGACAGAAAGGGGCCGTGTTTCACTTGCCATAGATAATGGCTCTGAGAGGTGCAAGATGTATTGAACATGTTCTGAAAATGTCTAACAGAAACTAGGCTACAGCCACTGCTAGAGCTGCAGACACTGATAACATGAGAAAGGAGTAGGTCTGTCTTTGCTTCAGGTTCAACATGGAGCTCATTATTATCACAATTCAATCTGATAAGAATCAGAACATTGCATATTCATTATTGCAGTACTTTTAAATGTCTCACTAAATGGGTTATATGAGCTGCCTGTGAATGAACATGATTTCTCAACAATTTGCTGATAATGTGACAGAAGATGATAGTTAAAAAAAAAGCCTGAACCATTGTAACCTGGATCTATTCAACATACACTTGTCTAGTTAACATATGAAAAATTGGGCTCACTACACTGAGTTGCATTCATCTGTGATGACTCATCCTCAGTGACCTGATGAAGCATAGACAGTACTGGCACTGTTTTTGCAGTTGACATAGCAGTCCTAGTGATCTTTGAGACCTAACTACAGTACTTAACATGTCATCTTAGCCACCTGTTCTGCTAATTACCACGTACAAGATATGTGCAACTTCTTGTAATTTACTTAATGACGTGTAGGCTAAAAATGTAATTGTAGTCTTCAATGGATATATTTTGCTTTATTAGGGTTGTTTTGTACAGGGAAAGGGAAACTTTCACATTGTTCAGTCAATCAGACATGCAGTTCGCATTTGAAAAATGTTACAGAATTTCTATGAATCTATATTTTATGTTAATGCATTGATTTCTCCTCCTCAACTGAAATCAGCTTGTGAATTGATCAAGTGGAATTGACCCTAATCCTGAACATTGATATGATATTGCCATGGATACCCACTTGCAGTCTCACTCACCTGTAAACTAGAGTCTCATCCGCAGTGCAGTTATACTGTATTTGATACATCCACACCAGGTTGGCTCCCGTCAAACGACCCTTAGCCCATCGCACTTGTGCTGAAGTGGACGTCACTCCCTGCACTCCTACTATCTGCTCCTCACCCGCTTCACTGACCCCATCCTCAACCTCGGTTTGACCCTCTTCCCGTCCCTCCTGGATGTCAGTGTTAGTGTCAGGGCCAGGGCTTTGCCCACTGGAGGTCTTCCCTCTGGTAATGTCCGATGATCCCGGGTCACGAGCTAACAATATTGTTCCATTTCCACGGTGAGGGATAGGGATAACTTTCAGGTCAACTAGGGCAGTGGCCTCGCCTGCAGCATTGATGGCAATGCAAGTGTAGGTACCACCATCACGGGCAATAGTTACAAGCACGTCAAGAGTGCCATTTCGAAAAGATGTGGTACGACTGGAATTGCCAATGATTCGGTCATCTGGTGAGACCCAGTGCACCACTGGCTCTGGATCACCAATTGCACGACACTTGAGTGTTGCCCTTTGGCCCTCTAACACCCAGAGTTTGTGTGTATGTCGGGTAATAAGTGGAGGCTCGCAGGCAAATTCCTCCTCAGGAATAGACCAGAAGTAACGTCCTGCTAAATGAGTGGGTGTAGCGCAAGTCTCCATATCATCACTGCGTATTAGTCTTCTCAACCAAAGCAATTCACAGTTACAGTGTAATGGATTACCTCCAAAATTTAAGTTGATTACTGAATTGTAGGGTGTAGGGCTTATTACCCCTGTCTGTGATCGTGCAAACAATGGATCAGGTGGTAAAGTCTGTAGGCGATTTGAAGTCATGTCCAATCGGGCTAGTTTGTAGAGATCGCTAAATGAACCCTCATCAATCTGGTCAATGAGATTGTGATCTAGGTTTAATGTATGCAGGCTGGCCATGTTCTGGATGGCATCCCAGGGTGCTTTGAGCAGATTGTTGTAGGATAAGTCCAAATCCTCTAGAGTGATGAGAAAGTCATCAAAGGCCTCAGAAGAGATGTTAATGAGTTGGTTATTGTTGAGAATGAGATGCTGCAAGTTTAGCATGCCTACTAAGTCTCGCGGACCCAGCTCAGTCAGTCGGTTGCCATCTAAGTGCAACGAGCGTAGACTTTCCAGATCTGCAAATGCCATTGGCCGGATGTGGCTGATGGTGTTTCGGGATAGAGTCAAATCAACCAGTCCCGTCATGTTTGCAAAGTCAACTCCTCCTACCTCTCGAATGAAGTTGTCGGCGAGGCGAAGCTCAACGGTTCGGCGGTCTATGTTTGGAGGTATAAAAAGAAGGCCTTTGTCGGCACAGAGTGTGCTTAGAGACTCAGAGAGATTCCTGCACACGCAGTGGAAGGGGCATGCCGACACCACGCCCCACGTCTCGCCAGCCACTGCTCCTGGAATCGGGCAGATAAGAGCAGGCAGCAAGCAGGCCAGTGTAAGCCAGTGCAGTAAATGCAATGGCAGTGTTGGTGAGAATGTGTCTTGGGGTGAGTATCTGCTGGTGAACTTTGGCCACAGTGGAGGTGAAGGTTGACTGGATATATCAGAGGGCTTGAGTGTATTCTGTTTGAGATGAACGGACGGGTGAGAGGGGAAAGAGGGGGAGTGTGTGTTACTGTGAGGATGGTAAAAAATGATAGACAGGTGTGATTTTTTGAATGGTTGAAGGGGTGGGGAGTCTTGCATGGTAATAAGGGAGTGATTCACAGACCTGAAGAAAAGAAAAAAAAACAGAAAGCGAAAGAGAATCAGTCATGGTGTATTTAGTCTAAACTTTGTAGTTCCTATTTATGTGGTTTCTTTACAGCACAGAAATGTAAAGGCTTGATCACCCTTTGCCTAGCTGCATATTGAGCATTTTAAAAGTCCAAGCAGCAATTTTTTTGTGTGTTTTTTTAACAGTTAGCATGTAAATTCACACTCCCACCATAGTGTGTGGCAGTTTTCTTTGGCAGAAGAGCAGTTTGTCTCACTTCAAGAGAAGTGAGAGCCGCAAATCAACTGGACATTTCACTAGACCTCAGAATTGTATATGTACAGAAATGCTCTGCTAAAGAATGTCTTATTCTTAATGACATGGGAGCTCCAAGCTAAAGATGAGATCAACTGTAGTGTAACATAATCAATACAAATGAAGTCCATCTACAAACTTCAGTGCACAAGAGCAGGAGATGAACTAATGAGGAAAAACACAGGAAAGAGAGAGAAAGAGAAGGACAGAAAGAAAGAGAGAGAGAATCATCACATAAAAAGGCAAATTACAGGTTTGAGGCAAAAAATCTACAATATCTGTAATTTGATCTCTTGTGCCAATATGTTGATTTGTCACCATAAAAAGGGCATTAACCAAGAGATGAAGGTGGAGAGATATTAAGTTCTTTCAGAGTATATTTCAGAGTCACACTTCAGTCCTGCCTTAGCACTTTCAGCAAATGCTCTTAAACTGTGCCACTTAACATTAACTGCATAAATGCAGATACAAACTAGGGCTGCACAATGTATACAATTTATCAAAACATTGCTAATGTACACATATAATGGAATGATATTTAATACAGTACAGATATTTTAATACAGTAACGTTTAAGGTGAGTCAGATAGCAGAGAATAGACTGAGTGCGTGAGTGTCACTTGATGTGTGTGCGTGTTGTGTGCATATGCGCTGACTCAAATTCTGTCACAATTTGTGCATATGTAGCTGTGACCGGCGCTGTCCTGTGCTTTCACTCTGCCCGTGTGTGCAAATGATAATGAGACTAGACACTGATATACAAACTCAAACTTGGTTTGTTTATTGGCTGCTATGGATCTGTGTGGTTATCAAAGTTTGAGTTTCAATTAATGAATTGTCCCGTCAAATCAGCGCAGACTGACAACAAATTCAAGTCTAGGGCAAGCGCTTCTGGGCATTTTTTTTTTTTTTTTTTTTTTTTATAAAAAGTCCCACATTGAATGAATTAATTTTGGAATTAATACGAACATACGAATTACAGTGTTAAAATAAAATATTTTACAACAGATTTCCCACAAATGTACTTCATATTCATATGCATTTTACAAATAAAAATAAAAATATAATTGAAGATGAATTTTAATATCTGGTGCATAGCTAATGGTAAAACTGTACATATTATACACAGTCTATATGCAGTTTGGAACTAAAGACAGTTATGTTTGTGATCAGTATAAAATACTTTATCTCCATAGTCAGAGAACACTGACCATTGCTCAGCTGAGAGCTGAGTCACAGATTGAATATTCTGCCTTCCTCATGGCATACTTACAGATCTTTAACAGTGATCTTTAAATAACCATTCCTAAGCATTTGGCATTGTGAACTCACCTAATTAGCAGAGCGTGTGCTTGCTCACCCGTCTCCGTATAATAAACAGTACAGCACAGTAATTATGCAAATTTCAAAAAGACAACATAGTAATTTTTGCAATGTCATTAGAAAATGAAGATAAATATAACTGGGGAACAATCTGACCTAGCTCAATTAGGCTTGTTTTTCAGCACATATTAATAGGACAAACTATTCTGAGAGACTATAAAAGCTTCTTACACTGTTTAAAGGAGATGCCATATTATTCTATTGTGGTTCCCTTTCGTAGGAACTCGAGCTGCATAATCGCATTGGGACACACCCTGAGTGTCACGTGGTCTGAAGCCTTATACAATCATGGCAATTTATTGGCTGATGGCACTTAAGTGACACCTCTAAGGAGCTACGTCAGAGGTTCCATAAATGCGCTCGCTTCTCGCCATCGAGTCTGGCCCATGTTGTATCAATGACTCACGTCAAAGCGAGGATCATTATTATTCTCCCTTTTGAATGGCAACACAGGATGGAATTTAGGGAGTGCTTACCTCTGTGCATGCGGTTCATCGTTGATGAAGATTCCCACGACATGTGTATTGCCTGTCTGGGTTTTTTGCCACACGGAGGCTGCGTTGGAGGGTTCAGATTGCCCGCAGTGTGATTTAATGAATGTCAGAATGATCCGTGAAAGGCTCACCTCCTTTGGAAATTTGGTCAAGCCGCATGCTGGTGCAGATTGCGTGTCTGCCAGCGGCACGCAGCCGTTTGACTCATGGGAGGCCGGCGCGGATGGTGAGAAAATGGGAGTTGAGCAACTGGCCAACCTATGGTTCTCTCTGTCACTCTCCCCAGATTCGGCTAGACATTCTCGGAGTTTACATGTGAGCATTTGCGCTCTGCGGTTTCCTTTGGCGCTGAGGATGAGGACGTCATGTCTATGGCGGAATCGGATTTCGAGAATCTCACCGGCAGCCCGGCTTAAGTCTTGCCTCCTAGTGGTTGGATTTCAAGACCTTCGGCAGCTTATGTGGAATTGCTGGAGGTTATTACACGTGCAGTGGAAAAATTGCACCCGGATTGGCCGGATGAAGTGCAGTTGGAGGATCGTAAATTGATCTTGGATGACTGTTTTTTAGCATTCCAATGCTCAGCTATACCTCGTAGGCAGCTCCCTTTTTCCCCGGACCTCCTTCTTGAGATTTCAAAGTCCTGGGATCAACCTTATTCGGCCAGGATTACGAATCAATTGGCCTTGGATTTTTCTAATGTGTGTCGAGCT